>NW_015172623.1:0-71112 GCF_001447785.1 Gekko japonicus | reverse complement strand
TTGTTCTTCGAATATAAGATAAAATTCTATTGGCAGTCCATCTGGGCCTGGCGCTTTGCCTTTATTTTGTCTTTTTAGGGCCTCTACCACTTCCATCATTGTAATTGGTTAAGTGCCTCCATTTGTTTTTCTGTAAATTTCTTCGGTTTGTGAGTATTTAGATATTCTTTTATCTGTTCTGCTTTAATCTCCGCTTTACTATATAGCTCTTTAAAAAAGTTTTCTACTAGAACGTTCATTTCATGAATTCTGTTTGTTTCTAATCCATCCCCTCTGCTCAACGCTTGTATAATTGATTTTTATTTTTATTTCCTGATCTTATAAGTGAGCCATCTCATTGGTTTATTCGCATTCTCAAAAAAGTTTTGCTTTGCAAATAGCAATTTTTTCGCCATTTCCTGTGATAATAAACAATTCATTTTATGTTGCAATAGCTTAAGTCTAGTCTTCGTCTCGTATGCTGTAGAGTCCATCATGAGTTTTCCTTCTTGGATCTGAATGTCTTTTTGCAGCTTAGTATATTCCTGCCTTCTCTATTTATTCACTCTTGCAGATTCTTGTATCAATAGTGAAAGGGCTTAGTCCTATCGAGACAGAAGCTCAGGGCCCTCTTAACTTCCAAACAATGCCATTCCGTCGCCTGAGGATGCTTGGGACTAGAGGCAGAAGGAGGGGCGAGTCAGGTCCTCCAACCTATGAAAGGCAGAATTTACCTTTGGGACAAAGGCCGGGTCTGGATGGAGCACTACTCTATCATTATTTTTAGGTATTGAAGGCAGGAGATGGTAGTCAAAATAAAAGGCTTTATTCAAACACTGCTCAGCTCAGGACTGCTCTGCAAAGAGCGGCATTATACTGTTCCATAACTGAACTATATACAATGTTACCACATTCAGGAGGTCTGACTGGACCTAAGCAGAGCCTCAGGATAGGACATTCTGTATGGCTTAAGGACCAATGAGCAGCCTTTATCAGGGAGCCAATCCCAACAGAGAAAAATGGAATACTGCAGTTTAAACATAACTTAGAACATAACACTCCCCCCCCCTTGGTTTAAATATGATAGTCCCTAAAGTAGGCAGGGGCCCATCTCGTTCGGGCAGACCTTTGTGGTCACGGGGTCTGTAGAATGCCCGTCCTGTTGAATGCCCTGAGAATGGCCAGAGTTCGGGCATTCTGGGGACCCATCAACTCCGGCAAAGTCCCGAACGGATTCCAAGTCTGGTTGGCAAGGTGCCGGTTCGACTGGTGGGCTGGATGCCCTGGCGCCCCGAGCAGGAGACAGTTCCCTGTGAAAAGCAGGCACAGCAGGTGAGGGAGGCTGAACGGGCACGGCCGTTCAGACGGGAAACAGTTCCCCATGTTGACAGTCAGCCTCCCGAGCAGGAGGTGGTAGTTGCAGATTCTTGGAAGGACGCATCTCCCGGACATCGATAGTGTTCTCCGCTGGGAGAACGCCAGGACAGGGAACAGGAACTGGCGTGCATTGCAAAGTCTCACCAGAAACTGGGGTGCGTTGCAAAGTCTCCCCTCTCGCTAGCCAACAACGTCGGAGTTGGGCCAAGTGACGGTGGCGGACTTGCCCTGTATCGTCCTGCACCTCGTATGAGATGGGTCCTATAGCACGGAGAACAAAAGCTGGGACCCAGTGCAGACCTTCCCCGTAGTTCCAGGCGTAGACGGTGTCATCTGGAGCGAAGGTCTTCGTGCTCCCGGAGGTGATGGGGTCGCGGCTAGTGTCTGGTGCAAGGTCCGGGTGGATGCAGCTCAACTGGGTGCACTGCTGGCGGTCCATAAGGAGTTCTGCTGGGCTCTTCCCCATAGCTGAGTGGGATGTGGAGTGGTGGTGGAGCAGAAAGTCTGTGAGGTTGGCCAGGAAGTTCCCTCTGCTGATCCTGTGGAGTGAGTCCTTCATGGTCCTCACCATGCGCTCCGCCTGGCCGTTCGTCTCTGGATGCAAAGGGGCCGAAGTGACGTGTCAGATGTCCCGCTTGTCCACGAACCTCTGGAACTCAGCGGAGGTGAATTGAGCTCCGTTGTCTGAGATGAGGAGGTCCGGTAGGCCGAAAGTGGTGAACAGGTGGTCTAGGCAGCGGGAGACGATGGCCATAGTCATGGAAGTGATGGGAAACACCTCCAGCCACTTGGAATACGTGTCCACGACCAGCAGGAGTGTTCTGCCCTGAAATGGGCCAGCAAAATCGATATGGATGCAGGACCATGGACCCCGCAGCTTTTCCCACAGATGGACAGGGACCGAGGGAGCTTCTGATCTTGACTCCTGACAGGCCTGGCACGTCCGGACCCAGCCTTCGATCTGTTGGTCAAGCCCTGGCCACCAGACATAGTTCCTTGCTATCGCCTTCATTTTTACTATGCTCGGCTGTAGCTATTGCTACATTTTTACTATGCCGGGGTGCCCCACAGGGCTTCCAAAACCTGCTGTTGCAAACAGGGCGGAACCAAGACCCTGCTCCCCCACAGGAGGCATCCCTTGCTCACCGACAGTTCCGCTGAGTGTGACTGGAACGGCTGAAATTCGGCCTCAAGCTTCCCAGGCGGCCAGCCCCTCCATATGTAATTGAGAATGCGGCTTTCCTGAGCAGTGCAGAAGGTGATGTCAGGAACTGTGAGAGGAGGCTGAAGAAGCTCTTCGATGAGGACCGTTTCCTGGATCGGGGCACCATACTGTTCAGGCAGGGGTAGGCGGCTGAGGGGATCTTCATGCCCGATGGCTTTTCCAGGCCTGTGGACAAGGTTGAAGTCATAGGCAGAGAGGAGGGCGGCCCGACATATAATCCGTGACGACAGAATCTGTGGTGTTTGGCAATCCGTTGTGAAGATGCCCAGCAGTGGTTTGTGGTCTGTGACGATCTCGAACTCACGACCGTAGATGAAATCATGAAATTTCTTCACCTCTGTGATGATTGCCAATGCCTCCCGGTCTATCTAGGCATAGTTCCCCTCCATTGCGGATAGAGTCCTAGAATAGAACGCTATGGGGGCCTCCCGGCTGGTTGGCAGCTTGTGGCTGAGGACTGCCCTCATCTCATAGGGCCAAAAGAAGGGGCTTCTTCTTGTCATAGTGGACGAGTACTTTATTGGAGGCCAGAAGAGCTTTGATGGCTTGGAATGCTACCTGCTCCTTGCGACCCCAAGCCCATGGAGCTGATTTGTCTAAGGGCCGATGAAGAGGTTCAACGACGGCTGCTTTCCCCGGCAGACATAAAAAGGTAAAGGTAAAGGTCCCCTCGCTCGAAAGCCAGTCAAATCCGACTCTGGGGTTGCGGTGCTCATCTCCGTTTCAAAGCCGAAGAGCCAGCGCTGTCCGAACACATTTCCGTGGTCATGTGGCTGGCATGACTAAACACCAAGGCGCACGGAATGCTGTTACCTTCCCATCGAAGTGGTACCTATTTATCTACTTGCAATTTCTTGCTTTTGAACTGCTAGGTTGGCAGGAACTGGAACTAGAGACGGGAGCTCACTCCGTCATGCGGCACCCGGGTCTCGAACTGCTGAACTACCGACCTTCCATAGCCTGCAGTTCAGCATCTTAACCACTTGAGCCACCGCAGCTCAATTAATTAATTAATTAATTAATTAAGGAGTCCTAAAAAGGACTGCAGCTCTTTCTTCGATTTCGGTGGGGGTGCTTTGCTGATTGTGGGAACCTTATCGGGTGCAGGATAGATGCCATCTTTGTCCAGGAGGAACCCTAAGAATTTGAGTGCGGGGACGAAGAATTCGCACTTCTCTCTTTTGACTCGAAGACCAGCGTTCTGTAGGCAACTGAGTACCACTCGAATGCGGACAGTCAGTTCTAGGTCTGAAGCGCCCGCTATCAGCACATCATCAAAATATGGAATGACTCCTGGCACCCCCTTAAGAAGACGCTCCATCAGTTCCTGGGAAATTCCGGGAGCAACACTTACTTCGAACTGCAGGCAGTTGACCTTGAAGGTGCCTCGATGTGTCATGATGGTCTGAGCCTCAGCTGTAGCTGTGTCGACAAGCAGTTGTTGGTATGCCTGTGCCAGATCGATTTTGGCAAACACCCGGCCCCCAGAGATGGATGCTAGCAGATGACTCACCACAGGCACTAGGTATGCAGGGCTTTGTTGAGGGTGCATTTGAAGTCTGCGCACAAGCAAATCGAGCCATCTGACTTCCTGGGGGTGACAATCAGGGTCTCCCATTTGGCATTGGGAACTGGTTCCAGGATGCCTTGGGCCAGCAGCTTGTCAATTTCTTCATCAATGCAAGGCTTAATAGCGAAAGGTGCTTGCTGTGGCTTGAGGCGTATAGGTTGAACTGCAGGATTCAGATCGAAGGAAATTGGTGGCGCTTTATAACAGCCTAGTTGAGATCTGAAAACATCAAGGAACTCTTCCACAAAATCGGCAGCACTTGCCTGACTGATGCTGTTGACACCGACAATGTCAATACCGAGGGCGGTGAACCAGGCCAATAAGACTTGTGCAGCGACCTTCTATGATGAGCAAATTAAGGCGAATTTCTTGTATTTGACTTGGACAGAGGCGATGCCGACGACACGAATTCGGTTCCGTTGGAAGTCAAAAAGTTGCAGACTGCATTTCTGGAGACGACGTGCAACAAACCTGGGAAAGACTTGTTGAAAGGTGTTCCATGAGACAATTGACAGCGTGGAACCTGAATCGACCTCCATTTGACAAGCGCGGCCCTCAAGGAAGATGGTAACCTTGATCTTGGGACATGCGTGAAGACCTTGGTGGATATATAATCGATTGGTATAGTCTTCCGACGCTCTCACTTCATTACTGAAATTCTGCCGCCGATGGAACAACTGAGAGGACAGGAAACGAGATGAGGGGTGTGATTTAGTTGCAGCGTGACCTTGCGACAAGCGACAGACTTCAGCGATATGGCCCGTCTTTCCACAAGAACGACACATAGCATCTCAGAACTGACAGTCTCTACAAGCGTGCACACACACACCCTCCTGCAACCGGCACATGCCCCCCTTTGCGGGCCTTTTCTGGTTGGCTCCTCTTCTGTAGACTTCATCATCCGATGATTTCGATTGGTCGTCAGATGAGTCGGCAGTGGCGTCGTGGTGGACGGCGTCAGTGCGGCATGACATGTGACTCTGAGCGCCCAATTTCAGCTCATGGAGAGAACAGTTGGCGGCTTCCACTCTCAGTGCTTCTTCGAGTGCGGTTTTGTACGTAAGTTCTGTTTTCAAGAGAAGCACTTGCCTGATGCTGTCATCTCTGAGGCCGCAGAGCAAACGATCCATCAGGACGAATTCTACGTTTGGAAACTTGCAATCACGAGTGATCCTTCTCAGCGCGGCGACATAGTCAGTGACAGACTCACCCTCCTTTTGGTTTCGTTGGTGGAAAACACATTGATGTACTGCAGCAGACATTTTAGGCTTAAAATAATCATTGAGCTTTGTTTTGATTGTGTCGAGAGCAACGTTCCCTCTAAGCTGTGGAGTCTTGTGAGCAAAAATTCTACTTTGTGAGCTACCAGCATGAAAGTTGTGAGCGAGCGATCTGGCTACTGCATAAATGAGTTTGCTCTGGAGCCATCCTTCCTGAGCTAAGACAAAAATGTGTGAGCCAGAGGCTACAAAACTGTGAGCTAGCTCACACTGACTCAGCTTAGAGGGAACACTGGTCGAGAGGTGTCTCCAGTAGTTTGGACGGAGCTACTAAAGTCCTGAGCAATGTCGAGCACCGTGTGGCCACAGGTACTCAAGAGAGTGGCGCGGCGGACACTGTCTCCTTCAATACCGTTTGCTACAAGGAAGCATTCAAAACGGTCGAGGTAGGATTCCCAGTTCCCAACCTTGGGGTTGAATGGTTTGCTATAGCCCTTGGTTGCCATGCCCGTAGTGATTTAGCTCTAGGCGCCCTTAGTGATTCAGCGTGGGCAGGTAGACAGTAAGTTCCCCGTGCGGTTAGTCCTGGGATCCCATCCTCGTCGCCAATTTTAGGTATTGAACGCAGGGGACGGTAGTCAAAATAAAAGGCTTTATTCAAACATTGCTCAGCTCAGGACTGCTTTGCAAAGAGCGGCACTCAAATTTATATGGTTCCATAACTGAACTATATACAATGTTACCACATTTAGGAGGTCTGATTGGACCTAAGGAGAGCCTCAGGATAGGACATTCTGTATGGCTTAAGGACCAATGGGCAGTCTTTATTAGGGAGCCAATCCCAACAGAGGAAACCGGAATACTGCAGTTTAAACATAACTTAGAACATAACAATTATGGAAGACAGAGAGCTCCTTGTTCATGGAGAGAGCTCTAAGTTCTGACACCCTCCTGGCGGAGGTGACAGCAACTATAAAGATGGTTTTAAAAGTGAGCTCTCTGAGAGGACAAGTGGCCACTGACTGAAATGGAGTCCAGGAGAGAGCCTGGAACACTACATTCAGGCTCCGTGTAGGAAAATGATGGTGGTTTGTTCAAAAAAGTGCCCCTTAGAAACCTCATAAAATAGGGGTACTGGGATAAGATCCTCCCTTTCTTAGTTCCCCTGATGGTGGAAATGGCTGCCACCTGCCTTTTCAGTGTATTAGTACTAAGGCTTTTGTCTAAATCTTCTTGCAAGAAGGAGAGACCGTCTCCCACTTTAGCTGTAAGGGGCCCTAGCCCGTAACTGGAACACTATGACTGGAAGATCTGTTATGGGTTATTATATAAACCCTGTTAGTGGAACCCTTCCTGGAAGCTATCAGAGTGTTAATAACCCTATCCGGGTAACCTACTTTGAATTGCAGCTGCTCAACCTCCAGGCTGTCAGGCTTCGCAACCCGGGCTGGGGGTGAATGAGAGATCCCAGCTGAACAGGAGATGCCAGGACTCCATGACAGACAGTCTCAGTAGGTCCTGGAACCACACTGCCACCGCCTGGCCGGAATATCCACTGCAGGGATTCTTTCGTAGCCGAGAAGTTATTTCACCTTTCCAAACCTCGACCAGGACGTCCAACCGTCAGCTAACACTCTCCCCACAAGGGAGATTGGCATGCCCACCCTCTCTAAGGAGTGGTTCCCATTTTATCTACTCGCCGAAGCTTTCGAATCGCTGGGTGGACGATGAGCTGGGGACAACAGACTGGCTGCTCACACCAGCGCGGGGCTCGAACTAACACAGTTCAGAGATGTTAAGACAGTGGGATATACCCACTGTGCCACTGTTCCACTTGAGGCATGGCTGAAGACTGAGGTCTGAGAGAGAAGCCCCTTCCCTCCAGGAATCGCACAAAGATCGGCGACCCTTCCTACCTATAGGGAGGAGCTTCTCCCAAAAGTTGAGGGCCCCACCACCACTGAAGAACAGCAAGTACTGAAACATACAAATTATGCAAATTTGTATAATCTCTTCCATTATTCAATTTACAATGTTCTACTGGCTAGCAGTGGGAGATGGGATACAGACTAGAATCTATACTAAGCTTTACAAACCTGGTCCCACTTGAAATATTCAATGCTCCTGAATAAGGGGAGATTTCAGCAGGCATTGCCCCAATACATTTCAAGTTAATTTTTGCTACCATAAGGGCTAGAAACTTGCTTGATCGTGTAAATGAAAGCTGAAATTCCCAGGAATGTAAGCGTATGCCCTGTACCACATTATGTGCTTTTTTCAGTGCTTGCACAGAAGAAATATAAATATAAATAAATAAATAAATATATACACACACAGTCATTTCTACATATTCACTTTTCATCTGAATTATGATCTTCAGTATGTAATTTTCATGTTAAACATGCACTGCTCTCTTCAGTATACCCACATAATTACTTCAGGCCTATCAGTCCATAACCCAACACTGTTAATTATAGTTTTTCTTCTACTGTCGTTTTCACTGCTAATTAGTAGTCACACTGGGTATCGGCTCAATGTTGCATGAAAAGAAGAGGAATTATAAGAAGAGAGCAAACTGTTTTTCGTAGGTAAATAACATGGTTCTAAAATTAGCTGGAAATCCCCCAGAGAATAAAAGATATTTATTCGTAGCATAGCAGTAGTGTTTGCTGGGGGTAGGGACTGCCACTGAGCAAGAATGGGAAAATTATAGTACAGACTACTGAAACCTGGAAGAGCAGAGAGATTCATAAAAAGCTTGAGTTTTTCCAATTCCTTTTTTGAAATTTTGCACTCCTTACAACAGGATGAGTACAACTTGATTGAGAATATAAGGGTTTTGTGCAATGTTTTCAGAGCTGCGGCAGCAGACGGTAAGGGAAAATGCAAAACCTACTGTGTTGGCCAGTCAAGACGGATGCACAAGGTTCACTAGGAAGCCAAATGCTAGGGCTCTCTTTGTTGTCAGGAAAAAAATGCAATCAACCTTTTTAAAATATATGTTCTGTTGGAGGAACCGGTGACCATCTTCTTCCCGAAAGGCTAAAGGAGCAACTGAAACAAATTTCACCCAGTATCAGTTTATCCTTTCACATCTGTCTGACATTCTAACACAGAGGTCTTGGAATTAGGGCCTGACTCCCCCCCACTTCCCTAATATCTGGCACATGCAGACCTCCTAACAAAAAACATCCCAGTGCTCTTCTGGTTTGGCAGGGAGCTTTCTGCACTCTGTTCTGAAATCTGCTATGCATCCTACACACAATGCAGAGAGAGGCCTTAACACCATTGCCTGAAAGATGTGTTTCTCCCACTTTTTGGTTTTAGACATCCAGTATAATGAAGAGTTCTGAAGAACCTGAAAAGCTTGTGCAATGTGTTGTTGTGCTTTGGTTGGTTACGTGGATTATGTTTTTGCTTTGAGAATGGTTTTCTCTGTGTGCTGACTGCTGTTTCTTGCCCACGCCTTTGCAATCCATAAGTATGTAAATAAATTGCTCTTTCACAAAAACAGAAGAAGACTAGCATTCTCACTCCCTCTAAAGGAAAACTGCCCTGAATTCCTCATCATTTGAGGTGGTGGTGGTGGGGAATCAACAGTGTAGACACCACAGATTCCTATGGCTTTATATATGTGTTTTCATTAGTGCCTTCTGAAAATCTTTTTGTTCCTAATAATTTTACCTCTCTACAAAATCCAACAAAGAACAGCCTTGTTGCTCTGTTGGGTCAACTGGCAAAGCTCACAAATATCTTGACAGGCATACGGCAGTATTCCTTCAAGAAGCACAAGAAAGGCACATCCTCCTGGTGGTAAATACCTTTCTTGTCTGAGACACTGATAATACTTGTATCATGTACACAGGCTATTAAGACTTCAACATGTAGACTTGAAAACTTCAGCAGTTACTGCTTATCCCACCCAGAACTTAACTTTGGAGTAACCCCATTCAACAATTGTTTTATTGTATTCTAGAGAAAATGTAAGCAAATGGGTTTCTATTGGCAGCAATAAACATAAGACATACAGATAATTGTTTTTTACTTCCTCAAAACTGGAGTGCTTGCATACATAAATGGGTGTGTGCATGAGAGCAACTGCCCCTTTGGAAGCTTTTAAACCAAAGGGCAGCATCTAAAATGTTGACCCTGCTCAACTGTGAAGTAATCCAAGTCAAGGTAGGGAGTGGTGAAGAAAACCAAGACTTAGTGCCACTTAAGGGTTCAGATTCAACAAGAATTAACAGAGCTGTAAATAAATGGTTTGGGCTAGAATCCATCCCAAACTACGTCATTTGAAAGATCAGAAATCTTGACTCACTGTAATGAAAATTCTGACTCTGGTCTGACTCCTAAAGTACATCAACCCTGTTGATTTCTCCATTTCGACTACAAATCAGAAGCTATTCAATCTCATTTTAAGGTCCAGAATTGTTTTGGATTTCCAGTATCTAGTTCTGGCAAGTTTCACTTCTACTAATAAAGCAAATCATTTCATTTGTGCCAGCTCTTTTTGAAACCAAGAACCACCTCAAAATACTTTTCTATTTATCTGGAGGAATTTCAAGCCCTAAATCTTTAGACCATTTGGTCTTAGACTTCCAAATGTACAAGCACTTCAATATTCCATCTACTAAGCAGAACTGATAGACCAGCTCATGGCAGTAAGTACTTACGTGCTAGACTTCTAGAACGGCAAGGTCAACAGAGTTATGGCAGAAATACAATCCTGAAAGGTTTTATGTATGGTCAGCTCAAGGGCACCTTGCACACATCTTTGCCCACAGCACTGTTAGAAATGTCAAACCAAATCTTGCCCACAAAACTACAAGGACAGCTTCAGCACTGTTAGAAATGTCAAACCAAATCAGTATTACCAGTTTCCCCAACCCATCCAATAACGACTGCTTTCCAGAAGAGTCTGCATGCTATGTTTGAGACTAAGGATCACAGGTATTGATTGAAACAACATGACAGCTGCAATGATCTTTGTCTTAAGAAAGGTAAGAGCTAGACAAAGCCACCAGCCAGCACTTCATTTTGTTTTCATTCAGGGCCTAAAGTTAGCCTGCCTAAGAACTTCTGGCATCTGAGGCAGACAATTCAAATGACACTCCTAGGGTTGCCAATCAGCAGCTGGCAGTGGGAGCCCAGGAAGGGCACATGGGGTGGCTCAGGTAAAGGCCATACATTTCCAACTATTCCTAGAGCGGACTGCCACCACTTCCCAATTTTCCATGGAAGTGATGTCATGTTGTTGCCTGACAGATCTCCCCCCCCCTCCCCATTATTTTTCTCTCACCAGGCTCAGGAGCAGCAGTGGGAAATGGAAGCCAGGGGATTCCCCAACCCCAGCAGGAGAATGTCAAGCCCGGACACCCCACACACTGTTGTGGGCCAACCAAGCTCAGCAGAGCAAAGGGACGCAGAGGACTCCTTGGAGGAAGGAGGGGGTCATCATACTGGACCCAAGCCCACATCCAGCAGCAGAGGTACTGCAGGAGAAGACAGTCTCTGAGGGGCCAGATATAGATTCTCAGCCAGGAACACACTGGCCCCTCAGCTTCCCAACCCCTCTGGGCTGGCAACGGAGAGCCAGCAGTCACGTCAGTTCACCCCCCTCATCACCAGAGCCTTGGGAATGTCGTCAGAAGAAGACTAGGAGGGACCTTCAAACCAGAAAGCGTAGTGCCCGTCTAGCAGCACAGCACCGGCCCAGCTTCAACAATGAGGATGACTGTTCGGATGAGTAGGCCTGAGGCAGCTGGCAGGTACATGATGCAACATAGGTGGCTAGCAGCGTGGGGCTTAAAAGACACAAAGAAAAAGCAACAGAAGAGAGAGTTGTGGAGGAGGAGGAAGAAGAAGAGATTGGATTTATATCCCGCCCTTCGCTACCGGATGGAGTTTCAGAGCAGTTTATAATCTCCTTTCCCTTCCCCCTCCCCACAACAGACAACCTGTGAGATAGGGGGGGCTGAGAGAGCTCTTTCGAGAACTGCTTGTGAGAGAACAGCTCTGAAACAACTTTTAACTGATCCAAGGTCATACCAGCAGCTGCATGTGGAGGAGTGGGAAATCAAACCTGGTTCTCCCAGATTAGAGTCCGCACTCCAAACCACTACACCAAACTGGCTCGTCTGTTAGCAACTTGTCTGTTAGCTACTGACCTTGTCGCCTGTATTCTGGATAGATTTCTTCGTTTCTGACCTTGGCCTGTACCCTAGAAACCTTGCTGTTGGATCCCCCTTCAGAATTGGTATATGAATGCCAACAAAAAAGAGTTTAAGGCTTAAAAGATTTCTAATCAGTATTAATGGTCCATACATCTATCCATACTCTAGAGCAATGAAATGGCTAAATGCATTCACATTACCTTAGGCCAGGGGTCCACAACCTTTCTGAGCCTGTGGGCACCTCTGGAATTCTGAGAGGGAGGGGTGAGCCACATCTCAAAATGGCTGCTGCAGGAGGCAGAGCCAAACTCAAAATGGCTTCCATGGGAGATGTAATAAGAGAAAAACAGCTGCTTTAGAAAGTGGAGCAAAGCACATTACCTCTCTCCTTACTTTGCAAGACTAGCAGAAACAATTTGTTTTTTTAAAAAATGAACAAAAGCCTGAAGGAGAAAGAAGGAAAATAAAAAGGAAATCCTGAAGGGGGAAACAGAAGCACAAGTGCTTACTAGTCCTCCTGGTCCTCCAGTGGTGGCAGTTGCTACTGTACCTGTGAAAAATCCTATCATTTGAATGAGACAGACAGTAACAAGCCCTGCCTTACAATGGCCCCGGCCCCTGGCATCAACAGCCTGGGAGCCTACTGAGTGCAGAAACCATAAAGTACCTGTGATCAATACAGGTAAAACTACAGAGGGATTTCTGGAGGGAGGAGCAGCTCCTATGCAAGCACCAGGGTGGCTTCAACATAAATGCAATACAGAATATTTCCTATAGGTAAATGGTGGAACAGCTCTACTGACCCGCAGGCTCTGTTCTGTCTTGCCCTCTGAAGGGCTTTTCTCTACCTCCGGCTCCTTTTTCTCAGCAGACTTTAAGATGACACTTTCTAAGCACACACGCAGAGAAGAAGTCAAATCCTTGTAAATTTCTCCTGTTTCTCTTTGTCCTTTTTCTTCTTTTCTCACTGAGATCGCTGCTTAATTTAGTGTCTATCTCATTCGCTTTGAGAACCCTCAATTCCATTTTTTCTCCACTCGCCTCCTGGAGCTGCCGAGACACAAATTGTTGGTTTATCTTGGCCAGCTGCTGGTTAATACCAACAAGTTGCTCCAAGATCGGCTTGATGGCTTCTGCTACTAGTGCAGTGACGTCAACTTCCCTTCTTCTCCTCAGAGTTTTCGCCATCTTTTTTTAAAAAAATAAATAAAAATCTGCCTTTTCAACGTTTTAGTTTCAATAAAGTCTCTTTCTTCCTGGCTCTGCAAATCGTATACGCTGTTAAAAGCTCATGGAAATCTCCCACAACAGGCTTACACGCTTCCAAATAAAGTCTTTCAGAAGTATCCGTTTACAACTGTCTTTCTCCCCCCCCCTTCCGTTTATGTAAACGCGTCAAAGAGGCACCCCCTCCAATCGCTTAAAGGATTTCAAGGGGGGGGTGATTTCGCTTCATAGATCCATTTACAATAGTTTCTCTCTCCCTCCCCCTCCTTGTTTATGCAAATACATTGAGAGGCGTCCCTCTCTCAGCATGCTATCGCTCAGAAAGTTTTTCCTTTGAGGGGGAGGGGATTTTATCTTCTGAAGACAAATTGCTCATTTTCACTCACAGTTCACTCCTTAACTCACATTCATTGTTGGTCTTATCTTGACCTTGCTCTTAATCGCTCCTCCGCTAGATCTCCTGTGCTTGATCGGGTCGACACAGCTTGTGGCCTCGCTAAGAGGACGCAGTCAGCGAGAGGGACCGTCAGGGCGGAGGGGAGCCTCCATTCCCCTGCCGTTAGCAGGAAGAGAGGCTCACCCTCAAAGCCCTATGGCTTGGAAGTTCTCCCTGAACTCCCATGGAAGCGCAGAGCCAGCTGAGCCTCTCCCCCTCGGCTGCTGTGTGGTACGCCTCCCCAGAGAGCAGGGAAAGGCGTCTGCCATCGTTGTGTCGTTGACTCCGCCTCTATCTTTCCATTTTTTAGCCCCAAGTAGCCAACCACTTCATTATCTCCAGCCTGGACTGCTATTATCATTTCTAATGTTCCTACTTATGCTTTCCTACTTGCACTTTCTACATAATCAAAAAACCCAGTTCAAAAAATGACAATCCGATATATCTGCTGCATGGTTCTTGGGCAAGACACAATTCTAAATCTATTAACTGATCAATGTGCTGGAGTAAGACCATAAATCAGGTTGCAGCAATTTTAGTTCTGCTGTAAGTGGCACACTATCTGGGCTGAGAATCATCAAACCAAATTTCAAATTAAACTTCTACTGCATGGTAGCAAGCAATGTTTGGAAAGGAGAGACTGAACTCTATGTATGAAATCAAAGATATGATGCTTCTGCTGACTAAAATAAAAACAATCAACACCTTGCCTGTGTTTTAGCAGCATTGTGAGATTTACTTGTCTTCCTCCTCCTCTCCTCTCCACCATGAACTCCAAGATCACGACTGTGCCTGGGCTTGCTACAAGTGACTCGGTAGACTTTTTAAAGGGATCTGTCACGCCCAATCAAAGCTTGACAGTTGTGTGCCAAACATGTCAAGCTAGGTGGGTGGACAACCTTGTTGCTAGCACAGCCACGACAGTCTCTCTCCACCATTAAGAGAACACAGAAAAAACAGTGTTGCGCTTACCTGCAGCTGTTGTTCATCGAGGTGTCTTCTGTACAGACACACACTGGGACTGCGCTTGCACAGGCCAGCCACCAGAGGCTCTCTTACAGCTATTCTGGTATCTTTTTAACACTCCAAGGGGATCCCCTCCCCTGCAGAGCTCATTAGAGGCTGTCTTCCTGCCTAACAGTCATGTGCTCTGCAGGGAGGAGCCCCCCTTTCCCTCAGTCCTCCTGAGCTGCCATGAGTACCATGAATGTAATTACAGCCTATGAACTCACAGGAGGGAGGGAATGTGTGCCTGTACAGAAAACACCTTGATGAACAACAGCTAAGGTAAGTGCAGCACTGTTTCCATCTTCAGTCTTCTGTGCAGTCCCACATTGGGAGACTACAGAGCTACTTACTATGGAAGGTGGGGTGAGTCTCAGTGGAACACAGAGTGCAGCATGGCTCTGCCAACTGCTCAATCTCTTTTCACATTCATGTCCACCAAATAGTGCTCAACTGTGTCTAACGATGACCACGTCACTACATGGCAGATGTCCTCCAAGGGAGTGCCTCTCCAGAATGCTGCCTGCGCTCGTGGTGAATACAGCGCCCAAAGCTCCAGAGGACACGGTAGATTGGCCTGCTCATACCCCAACTGAATAGCCAAGACTATCCATCGGGAAATGGTCTGTGCTGAGGCTGGAAAAAATACTGGAAGGACAATGTCCTGAGCAAGGTGAAAATCAGAGACCACCTTAAATAAAAAACATAAACTAGGACTCAAGACTACATGACTAGCCTGGAATTTAATACACAGATGGTCAGCTGACAGAGCTGCCAACTCTCCTACTCTCCTGGCTGATGTGATTGCCACCAAAAACGTGACCTTGAAAAACAAGAGTCACAAGCTACAGGAAATCAGCAGTTTTAATGGAGTTAACATGAGTAGGGAGAGAATGACTAACAAGGACCACTGTGGCACTATAGGTGGCCATGGGGAGGAGCTATACAACCCTTTCAAAAAAACCCTTGGACGCTGGGTGATAAAACAGCATTCTGTCCAGGATCTTGGTATGACAGGTAGATATAGCAGCTAAATTTACCTTAAGAGAAGAAACTGCCTAAACAGATTCTTTGAGAGACAACAGATACTCAAGTACTAACGCAATAGGGCAACTTTCTGCATGAATTCCCTGTGCCCTGGCCCAATTAGAAAAACAGACTCATTTACTCCTATAAGACTTCCTAGAAGAGGGTCTATGGGTGTTAAGAAGGACACTGGCTACTTGGTCCAAGAATCCAAACTGGGATTTTTCAGCACCCAAGCTGTCAACTTGAGCCTGCTCACCTTGTGGTGGACCACAGGACCCCTGTGAAGCAAGTCTGCAGCTGAAGGAAGATGTATGTAGATTCCCTTGGATAACCCTAGTAAGACCTGGAACCAAAAAATAGAGATCAGGATCAATTCTCCCTCTAAGCTGTGGAGTCTTGTGAGCAAAAATTCTACTTTGTGAGCTACTGGCATTAACGTTGTGAGCAAGCGATTTGGCTACTGCATACATTAGTTTGCTCTGGAGCCCTCCTTCAAAGACAAAAATCTGTGAGCCAGAGGCTAAAAAACTGTGAGCTAGTTCCCACTAACTCAGCTTAGAGGGAACACTCAGGATACACCATGTGTGCTTCTCTTGGATCTTGGTCAACACCTTGTGAGTGAGTGGGAATGGTGGGAAGGCATAAAATTGAGTTCCTGTCCAGCAGAACTGAAATGCATCCCCTAGAGAGAGACGATCTGTACCACCCCTGGAACAGAATGCCTGGGCTTTTGCATTGACGTGGGTAGCAAAAAGGTCTACGCCTGGAAAACCTCACTGGTGGAAAATTGGGAGAATATACTTTTTCCCCCCAGAGACCATTCGTCTTCTGATTGTCTCATTCTGCTGAGGATATCAGCTCTTGTGTTGGCAGCACCTGTTAAATGTACTGCTTGGAGGGAGGACCCTTGATCTATGATCAATTCCCAAATGTTTGGGCTTGGAACATGCCTTCTGTGGTGGGGGTTTTGACACGCAGCATTCAGATGAACGAATGGGTGATTGGACCCAACACTTCAGTTCGGTCCCTGGAACTGATGGAACCAAGATATTCAATGGCAGCCTCACAAGTTGGTCAGTTCTAACTGGTGATTTTGAAGGCTACAACTGGCTGTGCTCCGCCGGGGCAGATGTTTTTGCTGCTGGGCTATTAGAGCAAGAAAGGGCCTTCTCCCATAAACTAGCCTTCAAGCGCATTGCTTGATCTGAGCAGGCCTTCTGGGTGAATTGGTGGCAGATCTTGCATATGGCTGTATTATGGGCCTCACCCAAGCAGTGAAGGCAGAGAAGGTACTCATCCGAGCAAGTCATTTTTGTACCAAACTGGGTACATTTTTTTAAAACTGAGCCTTCTATGACGTATCTCCAGCAAGGAGAGAGCCCAGAAGAAGAGAAACTTTCAGGGAAAATTCATGATAGTAGCTGAAGAAAACATGTCCTCACAACATGGCGGTGAAGAAAGGACTTGAGGGAAAGTTGGGCTCCTCCCTGCAGAGCATGAAACCTTTAGGCAGGAAAATGGCCTCTAAGGAGCTCTGCAGGGGAGGTGCTTCCCTCAGCGTGATAAAAAGATACCAGAATAGCTGTAAGGGAGTCCACTGTCTCAGGCATTGGCACAATCACTGTAATGGTACATGGACTCCCTCCTCAGGCCCTGTAACATAAGCACCCCAAGTTCCTCAGGAAATTAACATCCACTGACACTTTTCCCAGGAAGTGCCTTCTAAGTCTCCACAGATACTCAGTCTCTGCATCAAGATTCTCCACAAAGACGAACTGCAAGGCATCAGGAACATTATCCTGATAATACCACAGAAGACCTGGTTACCAAACTTTGTCTACTGCAAATCTGATAGCAATCTATACTTCAGATTAACAGCACTACCATGGGCACTTGCATGGTACCACAATATACAAGCACCTTCATAAATGTCCGAGAGCACCACTTACTCAGCTCCTGCCATTAACACCTCCCCTGTACCTGAGAATCACTGATGACACTTACATAACCTCGGCACGTGGAAAGGAAGCCACTGAGTGATTCCACCAGTGTTTCAAGAATCTGAACCTGACGATCAACCTGATGATGGATCAATTCACAACATAAACACATTTTCTGGACACCATTGTGAAATTATGTGATGAACGCATAAGCACCACCTTATATTAGAAACCCATCAACTGCCAAACGTAGCTACATGCTTCTACCTACCACCTGAAACATACAACAATCCCGTCTATGGCTAAGCACTAAGTCACACTCATGTTTCCTGTGATCCCGCAGACAGGGACTGTCATCTGGAGGATTTACAAGAAGCATTCTCACACTTATGGTATCCGCCTGATGAAGTAAAGAAATAGATCAACAAAGCAGACGGTTACCCAGAGATGGACCCAAAGCAGGTAACAGCAGAGCCACTACCTATAGCTCTCAGGTCGAACCAGCCTCCCAACTGACATCTTCACAGCGACATCAGTGGATCACTCAGCACAGACACGAACCTTGCATCAGAACTAGATGCCTACTCATATACATTCAGGCAGTACTATTATGGGATGCAAATACATTGGCGATACCATCTCAGGATCATCCACTTGCACATCATCCAATTTAATACATGCCATCATGTGCCAACAATGTCTTTCCACTATCTACATCAATGCATTGGTCCCTATGTAACAAAAATAAATGGATGCCAATCTGACATCAAAAATTGCAGCCCTTGGATAACCCTAGTAAGACCTGGAACCAAAAAATAGAGATCAGGATCAATTCTCCCTCTAAGCTGTGGAGTCTTGTGAGCAAAAATTCTACTTTGTGAGCTACTGGCATTAACGTTGTGAGCAAGCGATTTTGGTACTGCATACATTAGTTTGCTCTGGAGCCATCCTTCTAAGACAAAAATCTGTGAGCCAGAGGCTAAAAAACTGTGAGCTAGTTCCCACTAACTCAGCTTAGAGGGAACACTCAGGATACACCATGTGTGCTTCTCTTGGATCTTGGTCAACACCTTGTGAGTGAGTGGGAATGGTGGGAAGGCATAAAATAGAGTTCCTGTCCAGCAGAACTGAAATGCATCCCCTAGAGAGAGACGATCTGTACCACCCCTGGAACAGAATGCCTGGGCTTTTGCATTGACGTGGGTAGCAAAAAGGTCTACGCCTGGAAAACCTCACTGGTGGAAAATTGGGAGAATATACTTTCCCCCCCAGAGACCATTCGTCTTCTGATTGTCTCATTCTGCTGAGGATATCAGCTCTTGTGTTGGCAGCACCTGCTAAATGTACTGCTTGGAGGGAGGACCCTTGATCTATGATCAATTCCCAAATGTTTGGGCTTGGAACATGCCTTCTGTGGTGGGGGTTTTGACACGCAGCATTCAGATGAACGAATGGGTGATTGGACCCAACACTTCAGTTCGGTCCCTGGAACTGATGGAACCAAGATATTCAATGGCAGCCTCACAAGTTGATCAGTTCTAACTGGTGATTTTGAAGGCTACAACTGGCTGTGCTCCGCCGGGGCAGATGTTTTTGCTGCTGGGCTATTAGAGCAAGAAAGGGCCTTCTCCCATAAACTAGCCTTCAAGCGCATTGCTTGATCTGAGCAGGCCTTCTGGGTGAATTGGTGGCAGATCTTGCATATGGCTGTATTATGGGCCTCACCCAAGCAGTGAAGGCAGAGAAGGTACTCATCCGAGCAAGTCATTTTTGTACCAAACTGGGTACATTTTTTAAAAACTGAGCCTTCTATGACGTATCTCCAGCAAGGAGAGAGCCCAGAAGAAGAGAAACTTTCAGGGAAAATTCATGATAGTAGCTGAAGAAAACATGTCCTCACAACATGGCGGTGAAGAAAGGACTGAGGGAAAGTTGGGCTCCTCCCTGCAGAGCATGAAACCTTTAGGCAGGAAAATGGCCTCTAAGGAGCTCTGCAGGGGAGGTGCTTCCCTCAGCGTGATAAAAAGATACCAGAATAGCTGTAAGGGAGTCCACTGTCTCAGGCATTGGCACAATCACTGTAATGGTACATGGACTCCCTCCTCAGGCCCTGTAACATAAGCACCCCAAGTTCCTCAGGAAATTAACATCCACTGACACTTTTCCCAGGAAGTGCCTTCTAAGTCTCCACAGATACTTAGTCTCTATATCAAGATTCTCCACAAAGACGAACTGCAAGGCATCAGGAACATTATCCTGATAATACCACAGAAGACCTGGTTACCAAACTTTGTCTACTGCAAATCTGATAGCAATCTATACTTCAGATTAACGGCACTACCATGGGCACTTGCATGGCACCACAATATACAAGCACCTTCGTGACTGTCCGAGAGCACCACTTACTCAGCTCCTGCCATTAACACCTCCCCTGTACCTGAGAATCACTGATGACACTTACATACACGTGGAAAGGAAGCCACTGAGTGATTCCACCAGTGTTTCAAGAACCTGACCATCAACCTGATGATGGATCAATTCACAACATCTGAACCTGACGATCAACCTGATGATGGATCAATTCACAACATAAACACATTTTCTGGACACCATTGTGAAATTATGTGATGAACGCATAAGCACCACCTTATATTAGAAACCCATCAACTGCCAAACGTAGCTACATGCTTCCACCTACCACCTGAAACATAAAACAATCCAGTCTATGGCTAAGCTCTAAGTCACACTCATGTTTCCTGTGATCCCGCAGACAGGGACTGTCATCTGGAGGATTTACAACAAGCATTCTCACACTTATGGTACCCACCTGATGAAGTAAAGAAATAGATCAACAAAGCAGACAGTTACCCAGAGATGGACCCAAAGCAGGTAACAGCAAAGCCACTACCTATAGCTCTCAGGTCGAACCAGCCTCCTAACTAACATCTTCTCGGCGACATCAGTGGATCACTCAGCACAGACACGAACCTTGCATCAGAACTAGATGCCTACTCATATACATTCAGGCAGTACTATTATGGGATGCAAATACATTGGCGATACCATCTCAGGATCATCCACTTGCACATCATCCAATTTAATACATGCCATCATGTGCCAACAATGTCTTTCCACTATCTACATCAATGCATTGGTCCCTATGTAACAAAAATAAATGGATGCCAATCTGACATCAAAAATTGCAGTTTTCTGAAACCAGCAGACATACAGTTGTAGTTCTTAAGAGTCACTGTTCTACCAAAAAAAAAATCCCAACAACAACAACAACACACTTTAACGCAAGAATTCAATGCAAAACCACTGCATTAGAACAAATCAAAAGATTAAACGCTACATCAGGGCTTAAACAGAGAGCTGGATTTTGTAACTCACTATAGTTGATAACAGTTCAGCACAATCCACCCTTTCAAGATGGTAACAGGCTCTTCTTATCATATTATAGTCACAGTAACACACTGTATTCCCCTGTCTTATGCTTCACACGGACCCTTCCAGGAAGGGAACTGTTTGCAGACTTTTGCTTTATCTCTCGTCATTGTTTATCGCTCAGTAACTGAACCCCATGAAAGGCTGGAACCTCTTGTTATTATCAAAATTAAGCCCATAAATTATCATTCCTGTCTTTTATACATGGACTCACTCAGAACAATACACTATAAAACTTTATGCTCAACAACTCCTCCTCCCTCCACTCCCCCCCCATGAACGTGGTTAGAAAAATCGAAGAAGTGAGCTCTATCTCCCAAAAGCTCTGGCTGAAATAAACTTGGTTAGTCTTGAGGGTGCTGTGTGACCTCAGTTTTATTTTGACGGGAGGAATATGAAGGGAGGAGAGAGCAAGGGAACAAATCATGGCTTGGTTTGGTGTAGTGGTTAAGTGCGCGGACTCTAATCTGGGAGAACCGGGTTTGATTCCCCACTCCTCCACTTGCACCTGGCTGGATGACCTTGGGCAAGCCGTGGTTCTGATAAGAGCTGTTCTTGAAAAAGAGCAGTTTCTGTCAGAGCTCTCTCAGCCCCACCCACCTCACAGGGTGTCTGTTGTGGGGAGGGAAAGGGAAAGGAGTTTGGAAGCCGCTCTGAGACTCCAAGTGAGGGGTGGGGTATAAATCCAATCTCTTCTTCTTCTTCTTCTTGATACTAGGCCACTTCCGCACTGTCACTTCTGTCACTCGTTTGTCCCTATTGCTTTGGGTTCCCCCCCTCCCTTTTCCACATGTGTTTTGCTCCCTCTGGGACTAATAGAGAGAGCAAAACACATTGGGGGGGGGGGAGAAACCCTGAAGCGAGAGGGACAAACAAGTGACAAAAATGACAGTGTGGAAGTGGCCTATATGTGGGAACCGAGACCTCCTGTTAGGATTTCTTCGGTAAACAAATTTTTATTTTCTCAGGAATACAACATGTAAAATTAAAATCATTTCATTCTGTCAATTGTCTACCCCATTCCCAATTCCTCCCCTCCCTCCAATGGCTTCCCACAATGCTTCCACCCCTGCTCCAGATTACTTCATATCATCAAAAATATCAGTTTCTTATCATTACAATCTAAAGATAACATCATTTGACTATCCTGTTAGGATTTCTGATTTGTTCTCAGGAGCCCCAAGACTGAAGACATTTTTGCAGCATGAATCAGTTGTACTAATTATCAACAATCCTGTACTGTACTGTACACTAGAAGAAGAGTTGGTTTTTATACCCCAGTTTTCTCTACCCTGAGGACTCTCAAAGCAGATTCCAATCGCCCTTCCCTTCCTCTCCCCACAACAGGCACCTTGTGAAGTAGGTGGGGCTGAGAGAGTGGAGAGGGCTGCGATTGGCCCAAGGTCACCCAGCAGACTTCATGTGGAGGAGCTGGGAATCAAACCCGGTTCTTCAGATTAGAGTCCATTTAGAGTAGAAGAAAGCCACAGTTATTTCTAATATACCTCTGTTACAATAGTTCATCAGTCAGAGGATGCAATTTAATGGCATGTATCCTGCCTTAAACTGTATGGATTTTCCCCAGCCTATAAAGCCCACATCCAATTTAAGAAGAAGAAGAGATTGGATGTATACCCCGCCCTTCACTTGGAGTCTCAGAGCGGCTTACAAACTCCTTTCCCTTCCCCTCCCCACAACAGACACCCTGTGAGGTAGGTGGGGCTGAGAGAGCTCTGACAGAAAGTGCTCTTTTTCAAGGACAGCTCTGACAGAGCTTGTGACTGACCCAAGGTCACATCAGCAGGTGCAAGTGGAGGAGTGGGGAATCAAACCCGGTTCTCCCAGATTAGAGTCCACGCACTTAACGACTACACCAAACTGGCACTACACCAAACTTAAGTGGCCCTTCCTTTGCAGGAAGAGAAACAGTTTGGAGGAAGGCTTCAAATTTTGCTCAGCTGAGTGGCCTGTTAAATGCCAATGCGTGCACAAGCAGAGCTAATTTTTGTGGGAGACCTGTAAAATGAACTTTTTGAGCCCAAGGTGATGCATAATATGCAAAAGATAACAGATCTCCTCGTTCATGTATCTGCCTGTGAAGACGGAATCATTCTGCTTGTATGATAAACACCTGGACTGCTATCCAAAAAATCAGAAAGTTGCTCTTTTCTTGACCCTCCCTTGACACAATATGGTTTGCTCATCCCCATAAACTTTTAGTGTGACCTGAATGCCATGAGAGGCTGGCCTTGCCGTTATCATAACTAAGTATACCAAAAAGATAAAATGCATGAAAGTGGTCAAGATCCTTTGCAAGTATTCTGCTGACTAAATTGATCAGCAAAAAAGTTGGATCCAGCCCCCCTTGCTGCTTTTCAAGCATGAGGAAACAGCTGCTGCCATCTAACATGTCTGAGAAGTTTACCTGACTCAAGATAGTGCCATTACAACCAGAACTCATATACTTCATATGCCAAGTTGACCAAGTGCAAGATACTCCTCCTTGAGGAAATGCAAACACTTGCCATGGATGGCCAGGACAGAGCTCTTCCTTGGCTCCCTTCAAAGGACTGCAGGCAACTTATTTTGACTGGTGGTACTAGAAATTAGGAAAGGGGCTTAATTTGCCTGGTGATACTAGGAACTGTGGGGCTGCACCCTTCTAGATCATAAAGCACATTGTGGTTCCATTTGGTCTGTATCCTATTTCTTCTTACATTCTTGCTGTCCCACACTGTAGGCAACCAGGCCCACTGGTACAACTAAGAGAACTCTTCATTAGCACATTGGAATATTGTAAGAGCAGGTACCAGCTAAGAAGCAGCAGCATGCCTCCAAAGATCAAGAACCAAGCAGCAGCAGCAGCATGCCTCCAAAGATCAAGAACTAGATTCAGGCACGAAAACTAGGAGTAGAGTCCAATATAATCCCATGGTGGGTTTTTTTTAATCCTCCTTAATTTACAGATTCACAGTATTTATTTAACTAGTGCATTTTATCCTCAGCAACATACATAATTCTCCCTTCCTCATTTTACACACACAAGAACCCTCTGAGATAGGCTAGGGTGACAGGCAAAAGCAACCAACCAACAGCTTCATAGCAGAGAGGGGATATGAACCTAGGTCTCTCAGGTCCCTGTTGAATGCTAACCACTGGCACTATTAATCAGATGTCTTATACCCCTTCCTCTATCTTATCCACTGTCCCACCTCCAAACACATTGTCTCTCATAAGTCACAGTAGCAAAACACCAACTAAACTTGCAATTACACTCACACTTCTCGGCTGTGCTACTCCCTTATTGTGGATTAAAGTTTATGTGTTTATTACCAGCAGCTCCTGAAAAGGTATATGCAAACAACGATAACCACCTACAATTACGATCGCAAATACATCAAAGTTCTCCATGTCACAATCTACTTCCATCTTACCCTCAAGTACTGAGTAAGATCCTGCTTTAGCCTCCAATGACTTTAGAGATTCAGATGCCAGCATTAAAATCTGACTCTAAACACCTCCCATTTGGGCTCCAATTTTAGATTATTTGCTTGAGGTAGTCAGAGCTACTCATGTACGGTGAATCATTGCCTTATGAGTAATGTTTAGTGGTGTTGCACAGTCAGGTTCATCAGGAGAGGAGTTGATGTGTGTGGGGATTCTGCCTGGTGGCAGTGGTGGGAGGTGGAGGAGGAGAAAGTTATGCTTGATCATGCTGTTCCTCCCAGCCCCAGGACTCTGGAGGTCACTTCCCACATGGGAATAAGTGCGGGAGGGAGGAATAAACACCCTTGTACACAGTCATCGGTGACAATCTTCAATAGTGTTTATTTTGCTATTATGACATATATTTGGAAACAGCTGGGCAGTTGCTCACCACCATCACCCAACAACAAAGAAGTTACCCCTGTGTAAGAAGATTACTCTGTGAAGAGCACAGAAGTGATAGCTGCAGAAGGCAGGTGTATCAACAGCATAAAAAACTAAAAGTTCAAGGGGGAGGGAAGAAGAGGGAAGAAAATGTTCACCTTTCTCCACACACATATGGGCCTCCCCCCCCCCCGTGCACCAGGTGCAAGCAGCATATTCAGACAATGTACACTTTCTCCATAGATTACTTGAGACATAGGCATTAAAATGTCTTGTTTCCAAGAGGCAAAATAGTCTCTTTCATCCCACGGCCCAGAAACAAGGGCAATCTTTTTTTCATGGCCAGACGTTAATACACCTGGAAGGATTACAACCCACCAACGGCTGGTTCTTTGTTTAAACACTATTTGCAGATAACAATGCACAGGAGAACCATCCACGGCACAAAGCAACCAGGCACGATGCTAAGACAGAAAGGGGTGTGGGGGGGAGGCGGTTTCATATTTAGAGTAAATCACAGGCTGCTGCACTGCTCTTGGACAAAGTAAGCTGGAGTCAGCTAAGCCTGACAGATGTTAGGTGACTAGTCTGTATTCCCCTTAGAATAATCCTGCTTCCTCTGCAGTTTCTGCTAGCAGGGTCTCCTACATACACACAGACAAAAGCAACAGCAGCATTTTTGCACATGGGCTGCAGAGCTGAAGTTTCAACAGCCATTAGATTTTTGCTGAATCACTTGCTCTCCCCTTAGCAACAGGAAGGGCGACATAAATAAAATGGCTAACGGGAGGGCAGAAATAGAATAATGGTGCCATAATGCATGATGGTAAACTGTCAAGCCAGTGCCCATATCAGTAATAAAACCAGAAAGACAAATCTGAAAAAAAAGAAACTTACAAACATGCACATGGCCATAATACACGCATTCATGCTTACTGGGATCTTTCTGTTCAGTAGTAATCAGCAAAATCATGCATATAAACATACCTGTCTATACATTTAAAAATATATTTCAAATCCCTAAGAACCAGCATCAGGATTCAAGGGTTAGTCTTTATGCCGTGAAAGTTTAACAAAGAAAACAAAACAAAAAGGTTGTTCAGGAACACACACATGGCAACAATGAAGCCGTACTGTGCCTAGTTAGGCCTGTGAAAGCTTCTATAAACCAAGACCAATTGAATGGAACACATCTTGTTTCCAACTCAATGATGAAAGTTGATTGCGTTTCGTATAAGAGGTGGGATGTGTGAGAAACAGCCTTGGTCTGGTCTCTACTATGAAGGGTGGGGGGAGGAGACAAATAGCTATGTATTTTTGTCCAATGTAAACTAGCTGCTTTTTGTAAGCATGTAGAATATTGCTGAACTGACAAAGTGTGTGTGCACACGAAAGCACATTGAATAAATCTTTGTTGGTCTTAAAGGTGCCATTGGACTCTTTTTAAATTTTCATTTTCAACAATTAACAAATAAGTAAAAGAGAAAAAACATGAGCATGTCTTGATACTACTAAAGCAAGCCTGAAAGAAGTACCTAATATCCCACACACACACCCGCAAAAAGCTAGCAAAGAATTTGGAAATATAAGAAGAGCTCTGCTGGATCAAACCAGTGATCCACCTAGTCCAGCATCCTAGCTCACACAGTGGCCAACCACTTCTTCTGGAGGTCCAACAACAGGGCACAGAGGCCAAGGCCTTCCCCTGATGTTGCCTCCTGGCACTGGTATTCAGAGGCTGACTGCCTCTGAACATGGAGGTTCCCTTTAGTCACCATGGCTAGTAGCCACTCACAGATCAATACCACAATACCTGAACCACTACTGCAAACCAATACTACTTGTTAAGTGTTTCAGGTAATTATATTTCTGGAAATAGTCATGCAGAGGTCGAAGCAACCGCCTTGGCCAGCAGACCAGCTTCTTTTTGAACTGCTGAAGCGATGGTGAATAAAAATCAATGGCTTATTGATCCAGCTGCTTTTGAGAAAGGAGGAAATCAGGCTTAGCCTGGATTCTCCTTTTACGGAAAGGGGGTGGGGTGGAGGAGAACAAAAAAGGTAAATGAATAATGCTTGATTAAATGTATCCAATATAAGCCACAACCACATTTGAAAAGGGCCTGTGTGCACTGCGTGGATGCTGCTCCCCATTATTACAGAAGGAAACACCAGTTATTTGACAGTGTATTAGAAAACTAATCACTTCTCCAAATGGGGCCATACTTCGAACAGAAGCGACAGAAAGCAAGTGAAATGAAGCTAAGAGAGCAGTATTTGCAGACAAAGCAGTGTCAAATTAACTGAATATAGCAACCTGTTTATATCAAGCAAAATGAAACATGCCTTCCTCCAGCAGCAAGCGTTCCCCCTCAAGATGGGGAATACGTTACTACATAAAGTACGTTGAAAAACAACCTACAAAAAGGGGACTGGGACGGATGGGTCAGGGCAGGGCACAGGTAAGGACAGAGAGGCACACTAAATAAAATAGTTTTACCGGTACATCCTGATTTCAGGAGCTCTTGCAGATCCGTCTGCTTCTTCTGCTTTGAGGGCCAAAATACAAATATTCCATTTTCTTTAGCAGTAAAAAGCAAGGCATTCAAATCAGGGCTCTGCTGCTAGAAAGAAGTCATCTAAAAACCTCCAGCCTGGTCCAATTTCCTCAAGAAATCCCCTTCCTCAAATTATTAGCCACAATAAGAAAGAAAAACAGATGCCTTTCCTTGTAACTGTCTTTCTATCTACTTGTCTACTGGGGCTAACAGCAGCCTGTAAGGGAAGAAGATTTATACTGGAAAAATGGCATAATGGGGGGGGGGTCCACCTTCAGTATTGTGGCCCCAATCCAAGCCCGTCTCCTTGTAGCTGATTTTCACATTTTATGTTAGTATTTTGCACTCTGACTACACAATGCCCATATAACATGTGGTTTACCTTTTATACCTTAGCACCAAACTGGCCATACTTTATCATACACACACACTTCTGTACCACAATGGCTAGAAAATTATTTAAAATTAACCTGGGACTTTCAATTGCAGCATTATGATGACTTTTAATATAAATTCAAACTCCTGTGAGTTAAAAAAAAGGAACAACAAAGAAAGAAAAATGAAACGCCCCAAGTGATTGAACTTACCAGTTAAGACCTGAATTGATCAGATAGTTGCAGTATCTTATTACTGAGAGTGGTTTGACGATGTTGTCTTTCCAGGAAGCCTCATCTTCCACTACCACTAAATGCTAAGTGGTTCAAGGGCTGCCAAATGTCTACTTGTATGTAAATACACAACAATACAAAAATCTGCAGTCACTTGCTCACACCTGAATGTGACTTTTCTGGCATATTGTCCGGACATGGTCTTTGTATCCTAAAAACACTGTTGAATAATAAAAAGATGGCTGTATAAAAAATGTAACTGACTTACTGAAGCTGGATCCATCTGATTTAATCCTAAATAGAGAAATGTCCGACACTGATGAAGAAAGGGCCTGATTCTGTAAACATGATTAACAGCCGATGGTTAAAGCTATATTTTTGACCTAAGCATGACACAGCCACATGAGGGCACTGTTGCAGATGAAGACACAATCTGCACCAGCAAGCCCAAAATGGGCAACAAAAAAAAAAAAAAAGATTCTGAGGAATAGAATAAGATCCATAGTTACCATGCTGCAATTAGGAAGTGGCTTTTTGAAACTGCTGTGGGACAAGAGGAGGCATGAACTCAGCGGGGTTATGGGAGAGGAGGCAGAGAACACTGATGACTAAGCCAGGGAACCTGAAGTAATTACGGCTATTGCTCCACCATCTTGTGAATGGCAGAAGACATAAACTGGGTGAACATTCTGCAGGAAAGCTGACAGTGCTAGTCAGGCTGCCATCCCCACCCACCCTCAACAGAGCTACTGCCCGGCTGCAAGTGAATGGCTCGCCAACCTGAGCTGCCACAGGAACTGCAGCCAAAGGTGAAAGTGCACGAGATGGAATCCCACAATTCAAAGGCAGCTTTCACAGTCGCTATAGTTTGACTGCAGGCATACAAAAACGGAAGCAACAGCACAAGCAAAGCGATTCACATGATTTTTATTTATTATGCAGCCTGTGGAGAATGACAATGCTAATCTTTTGTACAGAACAGTCAAACATTGATCAAACCAGCTGCAAGGCTCAGTGAATGCAAGTTTGTTTTTGTTTGCGGAAAACACGCATAACCATGCACTTTCCCCTCTGTAACAAAAGAACTCTGCTTTGTAACACTCCCTCTCCTATTCAAGACCACTCCATGCTCACACTAACGCACCAAATGCAAAACATTTTCTTGATCTGCCAGTAGTTTAAGCAGAAGTACACATGCAAAAAATATGAAGAAGAGGATCAGGGTGCATTGAAATGGATTCTTGCAGGAGTGATCCCTTAGTGTGTACCAATACCGATACCAAAACTCTAACCCCCACTTATTTCATGCAGAACCCCCCCCCCCAAAAAAAAACAATCCCACAAGCAATCCACTGGGAATGGGTCCCGATGTTTTTCAATGTTTATGTGATCATGAAAAACAGTACCAAGTGGTTTATAAGCAAGATCAGCTAGCCCATCAATGGTCATTCCACGGACCAGGACCCACCTGCTGGTTGGCAAGCCCTCGTAAAGCCACCTTTTGGGCCTGTTTCTCATCAGAAGGACTTGCTGCTAGTATATATGCACAGAGAGCAAGGGCACAACTTTCTGCCTCTCTTTTGCAAGCAAGCTCACAGGCATGACAGGATGGAGAGGGAAGGGAATGCAACAATGCAAAGGATTCCTCATTGCTGTAAACCCTTGGCTTGTTCCTCACTTTAATACGCCTCCTGGTGCTCAGCTTGTGTTTCCTGTCTCCAGCTTTCTTGGTCGGCTGCCCACTGCCCTAGCCTTGGCACTGCCGAGGTCCTAACTCTGGCTTCTCCACTTCCTGTCAAGCGACTGTGATGTCACGTGCTTATATTTGCTGCCCTTGCTGCCACTGAGGAGTTAAAGGTCATGGAAAGGTCCGCGTTCACTGAACAAGCCATCAAATATTTTTACTAATCTGCCCTCATATATCAGGGTTAATCATTTATGGCACATCAAAAGCCTGAGGGTGTGTGTGTCAGCTTTCTTTATACAAGCTTCACCATCTGGTCACTTGGAACCAATTCTTACTTGCCTCTTACAATCCTGTGAGAAAAACAAAATATTATATATGGCCAGCCCTGTTCTTACCCCGTATATCAGAATTAGAGGGCTGAGGCTGAGAAGCCATGGTGTGTCTAAGGTCAACAGCAGGCTGAAACTGGAACATCCAAACTTATACCTCATGCTGTGAACCAGAGAGAAAGACACACAAAAAATCACTGCATAGAACAGGGAGAGGAAATGGGGGGCCTGGAAACACCGTGCTATAGAAGAAGACTTGTGAAAACATTTGAAAGTGAGGTGGAATAAGGAACACAGAAAAGCTTTGAGGCACAAAGGAAGCTGGATGACGTGGTTAATATGGAGAAAAGGAAGTTGGGATGATTGACAGAGGGAAGTTGTTCCAGGAATGGCGGGCAGGAGGAAGCACAACAGAAAGCACGGACAAATTTATGAAAAAGGAAAAGGGGTTGGTAGAAGAGGAAAGAGCAAGTTACGGTCAGAGAGCCATGAATCTACAGACAAGGAGCTTAAAGTGAGAAGATGCATTACTGGGCAGGTGTAACGGCCTCAGCACTCAGTCAAATCTAATTAGCCCCACTGATTTCAACAGGAGGAGAATTCTCTCAAGTTTGCAAGTTGTTACTGTGCAGAGGCCTTTGCCAAATGCTCCAGAGACTGGGACACAGAGAACTGTAACTGGAAAGCATACCAGTGATGATACAGAATATTTATCCATTGCCTGTGAGTGTTAGAAGAAAAGAACTTCCCTCAGTGCACATGCCTCCACAGGTTCTAGAGCTTCTCAAGAAATGTTTGAGTACTGGCCATTGTCAGAAGGCCACAGAAGAGGAAAGGAAAACCCATGAGATTTGTTCTTTTCTAAGCAAAGTGCTACCCTGACACAGACGATTCTGTGTATGCATACATGCACACAAATGTACATGCACGTTCAAATGTCTTGTACCCAAGGGGTTTCTCTGTTCTGGCAGTCACCTTGCAAAATGGCCTGCCTGAGGCCAGGAAGGCTCCCACATGGGTATCATTCTACCCATCTCCCACCAGTATCATTCTACACATTCAGAATGTGTAGAACGGAACGTTCAGGGTTTGGGGGGGGCATTTTTCATATGTGCGTGCGTGTGTACCTGGAAGTCAAGGCAACTTCTAGTGAATGACTTTGTGTGCACCTGAAAGTTGTGGAGACTGACCCCTACTGGGGGCCTGGAGGATATTCGGAGAGCTGGCTGAATAAAGCCTGCCCCCTCCATCCACCTCCGGTATTTCAAGGAGGCCTCCCATCCAAGTACTTGGCGGAGTCTACCCTGCTTAGCTTCCAAGATGTGAACTGATCTTGATTTTTTGTTTGTTTTTTTGAACAGAAATGTTCAAGACACCATTTTTATGAAGGAAATTAGGGCATATAATGGAGGCAGCTTTTATTTTAAAAGTTTGGTTGTAATCTATAATACTCTGTCGTGTGTAGTATCTTGGGCTTGCTGGCCTGCATGGCACAGACTAGCACAATCTCATCAGACTGTGGAAATTAAGCAGTGTCAGCCCAGTGTAGTACTTGGATGGGAAACCACCAAGCAAGACTGCGGTTGCTATGCAGGGATAGGCAATGGCAAACCACCTCCATTCGTCTCTTGCCTTGAAAACCTTACAGTGTCACTATAAGTCAGCTGTGACAACACTTTCCACCTCCATCTTGGGTTGGCAAGTCTTGGCTTCTCACTTTGTAAATTATTCTCTGCATTGTTTATGATATATCTCGTCTAATAATGTTTTTGCAATTTTTCCTAATTTTTGTGATCCTAGCCCTAGTGCAGGGTGTCAAACATGCAGCCCGGGGGTCAGATTTTTAAGCCCCCGGAGGGCTTCTATCAGGCCCACAGTGGAACTGGCTGTCTTCTGCTTCTTCTTCCAGTTCTGCTGCTGCTGCGTCATTGTAGGTTTGCAGCTTACAGATACACATCTGAACAGCATGCTCAAGATTGCAGCAGCACAGACATTTTGATGCAATAATTCAGAGCAAGAAGTGTCAGTTATCAGACACTGTTAAATAAACAAAATATTGCAAGAGTGCTAATGTTTTAAGCATGTTTTTATTTTAAGTAAAAAAACACCCTTTGTGTTTGTGTCCTTTATAAAGTTTATATCTCCACTACCTGGCATTACATTTTATGACACACGTGGCCCGGTCCAACAAGGTCTCATTTATGTCAGATCTGGCCCTCATAACAAATGAGTTCGACACCCCTGCCCTAGTGCATTATTTGTTGACTGTCTCCTGCTATTTAACTGCATTGTCTCACACTGTGTAATCTGTCCTGAGTCTCAGTGAAAAGGGGGGGGCTATAAATAAAGTAAGTAAATAAATAACCAGGTTGCTTAATTCCTGCAGTAGGAAGGGAGGAAAGATGATGACGAGCAATATTGCATACTGCAGATAAGAGGTCTGGGCAGGAAACCAAGACTTGGTGAATCTAATTGTTATGTAGTGGGCAGAGGATTCCACTGCTTTATCCTTAGGAATTGATTATATAATGCAATGTTTTAAAGAGTAAGGAAACACACTTAAGCCAAGCATGAGAAACAGCTGCTAAATTTGGCACCAAGGTTATCCTGCATTTATACTTTCAATCAATGAGCACGAGCTACTTTAAAAGACAGAGAATGAACACAAACCTAATGGCTCAAAAACATGAAAGGAAATATCCATCAAGCAACGGGAAAACTGAACTGGTAACACAAGAAGTAGAATCTCTACATGCATCCACACACAGTATCCACAAGTTTCCACTGTATTTTGTGTACATTTGGAAGGGCTCTACAGTTAATAAGGACAATAACAGAGGAAAGGTTCAAATCCGAAAAGATTCAATCTCACCCTTAAATCTGAGCCTCAGGCACACTCAAATCCTTTCCTCTATGTCCTGCCCTCCTTTATCTATAATTTAAATGGCACGCCTGTAGATAGAGATCATGGTCTATTCTAGTCCTGCACACTATGTAAAAGATTTTAGGTGCTTTGAAAATAAATTAATGTAAAATCCAAAATTGCATGTTGCCACATTACAATACAGACATCATTTCCTACACGTAAATCATGGGAAACCATAATGGAGGAAACAGACCACAGTCACATATCTTCAAAGGAAACAGGCTCATTTGCTGTTAACTCTTGACAGAAAAAAGTTCAGCAGTCTCCCTTAAGAGGGGCCCTAAAATAGATATAAGCCCTCTCTTTTATTGGATCACTCTCAAGGAATTTCTCCGGCACCATGCAGGCCTGGTAGTTTGGGACAGCCTGGCGTTTTAATCATCACAGTGACACTCTCATTTTCCTTATCAGCACAATAGAAGTACTTCCAATATCAGAAGCGAACAGAAGCCATTAGTTCATCGTGGAAAATGCTTTGAATTGTTTTTAAGCCTCAGAGAATCACCTCTTTTACATTCACTGAAAAAAGAGAAATAATGTGCCAACACGAAGGTCCTTCTTCCTTATGTGTGCTCTGCCCACACTGAAGTGAATGGGAAATCTGCCACACTCTCAGTATATACTCAAGTATGGCAGCAATAATTGGTACTTCACCTAGCAACATGGTTTCTGTCTTCATCGTCTGCCAGTCAGCTGGCTTCTCAGGCAATAAAACTTGGAAAAATGTTTGTGGGTGGGTCCACATCAATACTTTGCCCTTGCTAATTAAACAATATTTCGACAAGCAAAATCAAATGAGTGTTAAGACATGCATAACAGGGAGCAAACTGCCATGCTGACAGTTCAAAGAAAGACCCTTGGTAACACTCCAGGATGACATTAAAAATATGCACGGTTTGTAAGCAAAAGGCATTAAAAGATGAGATCTACCCAGTGTTCATCTGCCATCCACTCATCCACATCAGCACAGTGGATTATGCTCCTACGGCAAATTCTCAGAGCTATAGCTATAAAAAAGAACAGATGCAGACTCACTGCCTGTAAACCTGTCTTATAGGGTGTCAAAGCATTGGTCAACCCATCTCACCAGTACCTCTTCTGGCTGGCAGCAACTTCCCAAGGGGTCAGGCAGAGAAACACCTGCTACCTGATATCCTCTAACAGCAGATGGTAGTGACTGAATGTAGCCACCCTAGAGCAACAGGCTATAAAAGAGAATCCCTGAGGAAAGCGGTTTAAAAAATTCCATCCGCTCACTGTACAGCAGCTTTCATAAACCAGCAAGTTTGTCTGCCCTGTAACTTTTCAACTTGGCTACAAACTGCTAAATTCATTTGCAGTGCCCTCAAGCATAAACCGGAAGAAGACAGACACACCCAAGGCCCACTATAATCAATAAGTCATTTTAGACACAGGCAATCTTTTACTTAAGACAGACTTCTTTTTTGCTTCAGGAATTCACTGCTCTGGTGAATAAGTTCAATTGCAACATCAAATACAATGGCAGTTAGCCTTTTAAAGATTTCACAAGCAAGCAAAGTCCACAGAGCAGAGTAAGGAAAGATATATGAACATCAATTCAAACTTGTTAAGGATTTGATTTTAGCATTGCCAGGCATAGCCTGGCAACCGATGGGAAGGTTGGGGGGAGCAACATCCCAGGAGAAAAGTTAAAAATAAAAATGAGGCCTTGTTTACTTATAGGAAGTTCTCACCATAGACTTTTTGGTTATTCCAAGAGTTATCTGGAAGGGTAGCTCTAGGAATCACTAGAAATTCTATGGTAAAACCAGCTTACCCTTTGTCACTTCTGGGGTGGACTAAGAATCTGCATGAACTCTATGGTAAGAACTTCCTGTAAGTAGACAAGGCCTTGTTTTTCTTTGTAATTTTTCTCCTGGTGCTGTTTCCAGCAGTGGTAGGCAACAGACCCAGGGACAGCAGATTCCCTGCCCCCACCAGGGAGCTTAGCAGCTCTATTCAGTTTCCATCTGTGCATAAAAGTTGGAGGCCATGATGAAAAAGGGTGGGAAGAAAAAGCCCCCCCCCCAGTTCAGTAAGCTCTCAGGGCCTTGAGCAGGCCAATTTCCCATCTCTCTTTTTTCCCTTTAACGATCATCTATTCAACACCCCATGTTGCTGGATATACTCAGTCCCCATCCAGGTATCTATATATCTAATTGCCAAGTTGCCCCCTCTGTGCGGATATCTAAATCCGCACATCAGGGGCACTTGGGGGGCAGAGAGATTTTCCAGCACACTTGGAGCAGTCCCCAGGTGTGCAGAAAAATCTAAAAAGTTGAAAAACTATACGGGGGATACTTGAATCCCCCAAAAAGTAAAAGAGCGTTCCCTGCGTATGCGCAGAGAACGCCCTGGCAACTGTCTCGCTGCCGCCGCCGCTGGAGAGGAAGGCTTGGCGGGCTGGTGGCTGTGAGCCACTCAGGCCTCACCGCCGCCGATGCCGGGTGGGAGGAGGAAGAAAGCTAGGCGGGCCCCAGGCTTCGCCACCACCACGGGGAGGGAGAAGGCTTGGCGGGTCTTGCTGCCACTGGTGTTGGGGGAGGGGGGAGAAGTCTTGCGGGCCTCAGGCCTCGCCACTGCCAGGGGGGAGGGAGGAGAGAGAAGGCTTGGCGGGCCTGCTGGGTCCGCCTGCTGGGCTCACCTGCTGCCGCTTCCTCCTCCGCAGAGCTCCTCCTGCTTCTGCAGGCCGGGAGCGTTGGTGAATACTCCCCCCCCCCACGAGTATGGCGGGTCCCTCTTCTTGTTACTTCTATTTGCTTCTTTTACAAAGTCCAGTTATACTACAGAATCCCCTGAGTATAAAGAAGCAGCTCCCTTGTCTGAGGGTGTCCCAGTTTTGCCGCTTGTGCAATCATATCAAGGGCCAGCCATTTTACTATTAGAAGGCGTGATAAAACAGCTTATCCCATGGCTCCCAAAACCCAGCTGCACTGATCCTGTCCAGATTTTTCATACAGCTCAGCATACCTCGTTAAGAAGCAGCTGAGGGGTTTTTTAAAAAAAACAACAACACCAATATGCTGACTGAATTATGACTTGCAAGCTCTTTTTGAAAATGCAGCCCATAGGCATATTTAATGTTACAGGGAAATTACGAAGTTCTTCTCTTGACGAAACCACCTCGAAGGGGAGTGATGATCGTCATCAACCCCCATGCACACTGGCAAAGCAGAAACAATTCCGAGGCATTGACATCCAATATCCTTTTACCCTTATTCATCTCTACTATAATTTCATCTGATTGGCAGCTAATTCCAGCAATCATGGGGACCTCTGCACATCCGTAACCAATATATTGCTATTGCAAGAGGCTTTTGAAGCATGGTTTGGGTTTTTTTAAAGGTTAAATATCAATACTGGAGTTACTGTGCACTAAAAATTCCTTCTGCTAATTCTTTGTTCTACCTCAGTGTGAACATGATAATTATTATTCCCTAACAAGTCACTCTTGCTGCTAGAACACTCTGAATGGAAGTATCAATATTTGCAAAGTTTTCTCAATGAAAACAGATAATAAAGAACATTTAATATTAACAGGATACTCAAATGAGAAGTAAGTGTACAGGAAGCATGGCCATAAAGACAAGCTATAACTGAGCCAGCAGGCCTAGCTTTCTTTCCTGCTTCCACCAGTCCTTCCCCTGCCCGTCTACTGCCTCCTGTACCCACCTGTCTCCCTCCTTTCCTAGACCCTACAGCTTTTCCTGACCTGGCATTCCTTCCCTTGTGCCCATTTTTTGCCCAAACATTCATTCCAAGGGGACCTGTTTTGCCATCCCTTCTAGTTAGGCCACTTTTTTTCTCTTTTGTAGATGCAGGAGTCCTTCACATATGCCATCCATCTATCTATCCCTCTATCTCCATCAAGAAAGTGCACTGTGTGAAACTGGTGACCAAAAATGAGACTTAATTCCACAAGCACCACACATTTGACTCTGCCAATACACAGAAGAAAACCTGCCTTTCAGTGTTTTATTAAACCCAAAGAGATTTCAAGGATTTTATATATACTCTCCACCACCCAGTCTATTCCCAACAGGAATAGATCAGTTTAAAATCAAAGAACCTCAGCTTTTCCCCATCACTCCATGGCAATAGCACTTCTTATCCCATATTGTAACACAGGACCTACCTTGGGTCTGTGGGATATACGGAGCCAACAGCTTTGCCCTTTTCTTCTCATACCCCTTCTGGGTAATGTCTCCTAAAAGAAACCAAGGAAGCAGAAGTGAGACTTGTGCTGCCATGAACTTGTGGGGGTGGGGGAGGATCCTGAAAGGTGTCTGAACTCATGCAATTGTTTTATTGGGGGGGGGGGTTTTTTGTTTATTTGATCCAGGTTCCTTTCTCCAGTGGTAACAGTATTATACAGGCCGTCAGGTGAAGATAGTCACAAACCTCTCACAGTTAAATGAAAAACAAACACACTTACAGAGTTTGTTTCCTGATTTTGACACCCAGCATCACTATTAACGCATTCATTCAAAGCAGGTGAGATGGCATTAGCTTCCTATTTAGGAGTAATAATACAAAGTAAATGCTGGGAGCTGAGCTGCGGCACAAAGGAAAACACTAACAACACTGTAATAAATTTCTTCCAAACAGATCTGCTTGTCTCACATTACATCTGAATGGCAAGAAAAAGGCTAGCATGTGAAAGGATTAAAGCTAAGCAAGAAAAACAGCAAGGCTAGAAACACTTACGCCCTCTCTACAGCTCCACCTTGCTCTCACTTTCACTGCTTTGTAGGAAAATGAGTCTGGGAGTGAGCGAAGGGAAAGAAGGGAGAGAAGTGGGCATGGGGACCGCCCTAAGTGGAAGGGAAGACTATGGTCCAGATCTCATGAAAGGATTTGGCCTTTGTAATTCAGGCACAGGAGGAGACCAAGAGGCCCTCTACCAACTGGGGCAAGCCCAAAGGGCTCCGTCCCCCATAAAGGCCTGTGGCTCATCTAACGTTGATCTATTATTTTGTACCCTTGCCTCTCAAACTGTTTTGAAGGAGGGGTGGTCACACCATTACCCCAGAGAAAAAACAGAAGGGGCAAACAGCTAATGTAACAGGCACGTCTGCTATCGTATCGCCATGACACAACCAGTCCAGAAACTGACAATAACTGATGGCGATGAATCATGATCAGTTTTTTGCTTCACGATTTGTGCTTAGACTGAAAGTGATCCCCTGTGCTTCAGCTTTCCACTATGGGCATACCGAGAGGGGGGGGGGGGGGGGGGGGAACCAGAGGTCGGAGGGAAGTTCTTGTGATTCTTCAGCCTTACCCAGGAGGAAAGGAATGGCCCTTCACAATAGCTTTCTTTTTAAAGGCTAGGTGGATCAGAACTATTATACTGCCACTGTAGAAAAGTCAGACATCAAACGTTCCTCAAAGCAAACTAATGTCTTTATATCATCACTTTTTTGTTCCACTTCTCCCTCAGTCCCCCCATGCTTTTACATCCCCCTCTTTTGTAAATCTGTTATTCTTTAAAGGTGTTTCAGACTTGTCATAGCAATCGTGTGTGCTGCAGCCACATTAAGCTTTATGCTTGGTTTTCCAGAGTCCACACATAAAGTACGACGGTTGGCCAGGTATTCCTAAAATACTGGCAATCAACTCCTTGGCAAGTGTCCCCCAAGTATTTAGGAATGTGCACCTGCCCTTCATACTTTGCTTGTTTACCACAGGTAACACTGATGTAGCCACAGCACACACAACTTACACATAAAAAGTGCCAAGAGTCCCAGATTGACTCAGAGTTGAGAAGTGAGCTTTATGCTGCCTTAGGCGCTAACACAAAGTAATCAAACTCCGTTGCCGCCAAGCCTCTCCCCCTGTCAAGTCCTGGCAAGCTGAAATGAATCTAATTACAGCAACAACAACAAAAATGTTTAAAGGATTACAAAGCATGAAGGTAACTGCCTCCCCCCCACTCAACACCCCCCCCCACACACACACACACAAGCATGGTAATAAGACATGGGGATAGCATGTTGCCTATGTACCTACGGAAACAGGAGCGAGAAGACAGGCTGCCTTAAAGCCAAAGGATTCTACTGTGGTGAGAGCAGGACCAAAAGCCCCAGCAAATGAAAGAAACATGAGACTTCCATCAGATAAAGCACAGCCACTCTTATGCCTGTTGTGTCAATTCACTTGGGTGGTCAGAAAAGGAGGCAGCTGCTTTCCCAAACTTGGACCTGAAGTTCCTCCTAGGCTTATAAGAACACCCTCTGCCCCTGGCAGGGGATGGGCCAAGGAACCAAGCTCCCAAATTCCAGAGGGATAGCCATATTAGTCTGTTGCCTCAAAATAATACAAAAAGGCCTTGTGGCACCTCAAAGCCTGAACAGTTTATTGTTGCTCAAGCATTTCTGAGCTTGAGCTCAGACATATGAATCGCCCCACTTGTCACTGCTGTTTCAGGCCTTGGAAGAACACACCATTAGTGGCCAGAGCTGAAGCTAGAAGCCATTACAACTGATTGCAATAACAGGTTGTTACATGATTCTTAGGTCTTACCCATGGCAGAATCCTGCCCCTCCCCCAATAACTGCTTTATTCAACTGTGATTTTGTTAGTTGCCTCAAACATGTCAGCAGACAGATGAGCTCCAGATCACAAGGGCAGACAGGTTGATAAAGGGAAGCAGCAAGGAGGCTATTCCACCAGTGTGTGCAGCCAAAAGGCTTCTTGTGCGCCTTCTTCCTGCCAGGGGAACACATTTTAAGTTTCAAAATACTTATGTTGTCATTGCTAATATGGCAGAAGCCTTGTACTTCTATTTGCTCCTTCATCAAGCTTACTCCGTATGGGCTTGTGATCCAATTAAACAGTCCAAAGGTGTAATGCAACCTGCAAAAGCAGCTTTCAGATTCAAAGAGGCAGCTACAGTGCTGTCATTTTTCTTCCACAGATGGGCCAAACCGTCCATACATAACACAATCATAATGCAGAGAGTTCTCTAAACCACTGCTGTATCTTTAAGACTTGGCTTCCTGTTTTTCAGTCTGAAGAATGTGAGCTCTATGCAGCCAGAAGAAAACTGTAGGTCTGTAAGTGGTATGCTTCCTCTTGTTCTTTTAACTTTAGTTAGTCTTTCTATAAAATGTGCTGAGACCCTTCAGTGTTTTTGGTGTGAAGACTGTATTTAACAGAAAGCAACCCACCCTTCAAGCTGTTAGATGAAACATTAATATCAGAATATTTGAAAACCATCTAAAAGACAAATCAGCCATTCTTCAACAATAGCTGCTTACAAGCATGCCAATTTCACAATCCAAAATGATCCAAGCTGCTGCACCCATTAAGCCGTCTATCTTCTGCACCATGAAGAACGAAGACTTTGAATTCCTGATGCTTTATAGGAAACGCAAGATGAGTAAGACTGTATTGGGGGGGGGTCTTGGTTTTAAAAACCCAAAGTGCACAGTTGATAGTGATTTTGCACGAAGATGTATAAAGGGAGACTCAGCAGGGGGTGGGACAAGAAATAGAAAACATCAGACTGATCTGGTCGCTTTCAAACCAGCACAGAAAATATTCCAGCAGGATGCTGCCGTCATTGAAAACTTTGTTGGTGTTGTAGCAACTAAAGCAAAATGAAGTGTCAGCAAGCGGTTCTGGGGTATTAAAACTCCAGTCCAACCCAGACCATCAGCATGGTCTCAACAGCATTCAAAATTAAACAAATTTCATCAAGAGCCTTCTAAAATAATCCCGTCATTTCCAATCACTTCAGTAAATGCTAATTTGCCAATTCAAATTTTTAAAGCGGATCGGAGCAACAAGCAGGCTAAACCAGCTACTCGATAACAGAGAAATTTGCATACTTTCACTGGGCCAAAAATGCCATTTTACTGGGCACACATATGTAAGCAGTGTTCCCCATTTCCCCCAAACCATATGATCTGTAATTTCAGGGGATGATACAAAGTTTACGATAATTACAACAGGCACTATCAATTATTGTCTGGCATTTCCCAGGATCATTAAGATTACCATATATTTTACATAATTACATGGGACTGATAACCAAATATGCAATGGTTCTACAGCTCATTATACCAATGAATCTAAAGTCAACAGAAGCAATGTCCCTTCCTAAAATCACTAGCTGCACAGGTACCATTCCCGCCAGAGCTTGCATTTATGAAGCAACCTGAAACAGGAAACAAAGCAGCTTACTTGCAAGTTTACATAAAGGGGAAATAATCAGTCTTACAGATCATCAGGGAGTCCAAATGGTGGTCAAGTAAACCAAGAGTGATAAACTAAATTCTGAATGAATGTATCATACAATGTTTGCCCACAGCTTCAATTGGAAGGGTAAGAAAAATGTTTTAATATAATGAAAAAAAGAATATAATGAAAAAAACTTTTATAAAGGAGCCTGACCACTCACAAAAGGGTCACCAGTGCAGCAATAGTTATGGAGAATATATGTGGGATTTATCTGTCCTAGGATTAGGATGACTACACATTTACAAGTAGGATGATGGAACATGGGCTTGCTTGGTCAACTGCACAGCAGCAATGCTGTCTACCTATTGATCTTACATGTCTTCCCTCCAGAGCTTTTGACATTTTCCTTCTGAATGGCAAACCCTCAAGCCACATTACAGAAACTCCCCTCAGTTTCAAAATTGGGGTGTCATCTGGTATGGAGAGCTGCTCATGAAACATAACTTTGATCCCCGCTGTGGTGCACTGCTCTTTGGATACTGGTTCATCTGCTCAGCTGGTGGTGATGTGTGAAATGCAAGTCCTCTCTAGCATAGTATAACAATGCTGCAGCACATTAGAGAAAATGACACATTTTCAAAGAAAATTGATTTCTGCTGATTCAATGCACAGCCCAAGAAGTAGTGAGCATATAAACACACAGTACTGAGCATATAAACAAGACACATCCTGGTTGTTAGTGGACTAAATGAAAGCAAGTTATTTCCGTAGCTGCTCTGGGAATTAATCCTGGAAATGTACGATATAAATATTCAATCAAGTCTTGTGAATTCATTCACATACCTTATTTAAACCTCAAGAAGCAATGTGCTAAGAACATCCAATTCACCCATTTTTTCCCCCTCTTCAAGTAATTTTTAACAACAGGAGCCAAGAATTCTAAGGCTGGAAACATGTCCACTTCTTCACAAACCCACACTTTATTTCCCCATTCTATTGTCTCATTGGGTCCACATACTTTCACATGGAAATGGTGGTCAAGTAAACCAAGAGTGGTAAACTATCAAAGGACACTATACTGATGGCGATATCACAATATTGGTGAACCATTGTGAGTGAATGCTTGGCATGGCCAACAGCCTTAGAGACCATCTTGATGTTAACATTTCATGCATTTACAAGATGTTCATTGTAGTGGGGGAGGGGAGCATGAAAAATCTGCACAAACCACCCCATGCAATAGATTGCATGCATATGTTTTCTGAATTTACAAAGGCAGCACCTATACATACACAGTGAACATCAGTCTAAACATGACAAAATATGCAGATCAGACACTGTTTTCTACACAAAATAGCTCTCCATACAAGAAACGCATTCCTGTATTTGAGGTTACCCTTCACCGCCAATTATCTTCTATCCTTAATTGGAAAAAATGTTTCAATCAGCTCTCCTCATCCTCAAACCAACAAATAAAATACCTTTATTAGACACTGGCTGGTATTGTGGAAATGTTGCATTTGCAAAGCAGAACATATGTCTATTTTAGAATGCCTCACACAATTACAAAAAAAAAAAACACCCCAAACTCTAAAATGATTCCAAGACTAAATGCCCAACAGACTCGAGTGCTCTTTTAGGTGTCAAGAAGACTCCCATGTAAAACTGTGTACACTGTCATGCATGTGAGCTGCACAAATGTATAATATAGTACAAGTTTGGAAGCTGCTGCACACCAATGCAACAGCATCCAGACCCTCTACACCAGCAGTAAGAAGTTAAGCCCACCCCGCCACCTTTGCTACACTATGAGAAAAGCAAAATGAAAAGGCTGTAAACATGCGCTAAAGACCATTTATTGAATGTATAGGATATTCAGTAATACAGTTATAAACACAAGAACATGTACAAAGTGCAAAAAGAGGTCCAAAACACATATGTTGTTGACGAAGTTCTCTTGATTGACGAGTCATTTCGAAAAAGCTTCATCCGAACACGACCTTATATAACTATTGCATATCTTCTATTTTGTAGAACATTGAATAAAGTGCCAGAAATTCTAATACATGGAAGAGTATTTGGAGATCGGGCTCCAGCAGTCTTCTTTTGATTGCCGGCATGCTTTCTAAGAGAGTGCTCTTCCAGATTTCCACAATAGTCTAGGCACAGCTCATATCTCAAATGGAATCCATGGTTTCCAAAAAAAGACTCCTGGAGCCCAATCTCCAGATACTCTTCCATGTATTATAATTTCTGGCACTTTATTCAATGTTCTACAAAATAGAAGATATGCAATAGTTATATACAGTCCGGCTCGGATGAAGCTTTTTTGAAACGACTCGACAATCCGGAGAACTTCGTCAACAACATACGTGTTTTGGACCTCTTTTTGCACTTTGTACATGTTCTTGTGTTTATAACTGTGTTACTGAATATTCTATACATTCAATAGATGGTCTTCCCCTCTGCTATTCTTGAGGGGAGATATAACCCCTCTGCTATTCTTGAGGGGAGATATAAGCAAATTCCTTATTCAGTCAGGTTCTGTGGATGTAATAGAAGTTAAATAGAAACTGTTGAGCACATACTCTTACACTGTAAATTGTTAAATGACATTCGAGTGGAGTTTATAGAAGCCCCCCTTAGGTTGGTAGCAGGCCAATCGGATAGAATCAAGGTACAATTTCTCCTTGCTTCACGAGATCCGGAGATCATTGAACTGACCGCTAAGTTTCTCTATTGTTTTATAAAACGGAAGAGTGACCCTGATCATATTAATGATTCTTAATTTATAAGTCTAAAAAGTTTAGAATGCCAATTTATTTTATGATTCAGGCATCTTTTGTATGGTCAAATCTAGCTTGTGACAACTTGAGTTAGGCCTGACATAGCCACGACTATCTATTTTATAATTTCTTTTGGATTGTATTATTGGGAAATGCTTCTAATATTGTATGCCAATAAAAGGTATTTGAATTTGATTTGAATAGATGGTCTTTAGCGCATGTTTGCAGCCTTTTCATTTTGCTTGGTTCGGATCTTTTGAGCTGTAGTTCTCTATTTCGTTGGCACTATGAGAAAAGGCAGAGGGACAGCCTGCCTCCTGTTCCATTTGAGGCACAAATGCAAAACTCATCTGCACGGGGTCAAGCAGGAAGTTGTGCCTCCTTATTTGGAAACATGGCAGTACAGCGGAGGAGGAGGAGGGGAACCCTCTGGTACAACTCTTGATCTGTCTTAGAAATTCTCTCCCAACAATACCGCTTAGTGTTGAGGAGCACTTGCATGCCTGGTGAGCAACAAATGTTGCTGTTTACTAGCACAAGCTATATTTACTTAAATTCCTTGATAACCACAGCCAGGCCTCTCCTGCAACTTATCTCACATGAGAAAATCTTTCTGTTCCTAAAGAAAGGAGAGCAGCCTGTAACAGAACTGTTACAAACATACATTTCAATATGTGTTCAAGAAATGGCTGCCTTCAGCCATTCATTTTTGTTAGATGTACAGAAATTTAAAAACAACAACGAAGCAAGGACTGAATCACAGTAGCCCACAGCAATACTCCTCATCCAGTATTTTAAGGCTAAATACACATCAGCTAGCTGTTTTCAATAGCCTAGGCATTATCTTTTAATGAAAGGTAGCTTCGTGTATTACAGATACTAATGCTTTCCCCACCAATGACAGAAGTGTGTGCATACATGACCCTAAGGTTACTTGTCCTTTGACACAGGCACACGCTCCTCTTCCTTTTTCCAGAATCTGGGAAGGCACCTTTTCTAGATCTTCCTTCAGTTCTCATCTTCACAAGAACTTGAGGACCAAGACACTCCCCATTTAACTTGGGCTCAATTCCTTCAAAAAGAAATGTACATTGGGCCAATGAGACCAAAGTACAAGGATCTCACTGGAATGGAGCAACAGAATCAAGAAATATGAAAGCGAGCGGCGTTCTTGCAGCAGCCACTTGGACCATCAGAGGAAGAAGACGAGGAGAGTCACAAGGGAAGTGATGATGAAACACTTACTGGAGAAGACTCGGAACGTGGGGCAGCGGCCCCTAAGCAAGGACATCATTTGAGGGAAAGAAAAGACAAAAAATGAGATGCTAATTTCTTCTGCTTCCTTTTGTTAATAATATATTAGAGTTCTTTTGTATTGTTTTTTAAGAAGTCAGAAGTTCTGGATTTGAAGCATATAAGCGGATTTAATGATCACATTTAATGTAACCAATATCTTTTTATTTTTACTATACGCTTTGCATTGTAACCAATATATGACCACCACCTCTTGATTTTTTAGTGGTTTTTCTTTACTTTCTCCTGTAGTTTGTAGTCCCCTGTCCCTATTTTTTGTAGTGTTTTAGAAAATAATTTAAAAAAAAAAAGAATGAAGTCAGATATTTTCATATGAATTACACAGTGATGGCAAATGCTGGCTTTAATCCACCAGAGTGTGGATCCAAGCTGCTGCCTTGTTATTTGGCATAGTTGTTTGCGTGGCATTGGGTTTGACGATCAATTCCTTCAGCATGGATATGACTGTTCCTCCCCCTGTTCTTGTATGTTAATCATCTCAGCAATGCGGGAGTAATTTGGAGCAACAACAGAATATTTTTGCATTGTGCAAATCATAGTGCAGCATTTGGAAGAGAGGATACCACAGAGAAGACAGTGGAACAGATGGGATAATACCACTTTACAGTGAGAACTTGATTGCTGGCCAGGCTGATCACCATGACACATACATGACCGTGTGTACATATTTGTATTGAGGAACACCACCGTGTATCAAAACAAAGCAAGTGGGGAGTGAACAGAGGGTTTTTTAAAAAAAAATCCTGAGGATGCATGGTGATACCTAAAACTGTAGCATGGAAAGATATTTCAAAAACATATAATGAGTACCGGGGGCCTTACAGAAAAAAAACCCTTCAGGTGTTACATTGTCAAATTAAATTAACTTATAAGTCAACAAAATGAACTTCATCTTCTTTCAATCTGATGGCTAATGAAGTCCAAAGAGACCGAACAAGAAGTTTTGGAATCAGGCCTGGAACATGTAGACATACTACTAATCTACAGCCAAACTCTTGGTTTTGCCAACCTGTGCAAGATTTGGGGGAGGGGGGGATTAATTTCCTCTCATTCAAACATTTCTTGGTAGAGCTGCTCTCATATTAATTTACAAATACTGCTGGTTTAATTTGGGTCAGAAGAGACTGGACTATGAGCAATCTGCCCCAGAAGAGATGCACATATTCCCACCAGGTGACTAGAAACCCATCCTTCCATTTTCCTGTGACAATTCTGCTTCACATTTCCCCCCAAGGACCACATACTTATCCACATCCCATTGTATTCATGAGCTAACCAAGAGCGGTCTCTTGGTAGTGCCCTCAATGCAGTAAAATCTAAATACACAGGAAAGTACAGAGTATGGATTAGATGAATTTCAACTAATATTAACTTTCCTTTTTGGATCTAGCAAACTCCCAACACCAAGTAGCAATAAAGGGCATTTTACAATTTGGGTCAGTAATAGACAAGATTTTCCTTGGCTGCCATCACCCCCCAAATAAATGCTTGGTTTTAAATTTTGTAATCCACCACATGCTATTGGTTTAAGGGCAGATGAAAAAGATAAACCAAACAACTAAAATATTGCATGCTTTTTTTTAAACTGAATTTTTGAAAACATTCACAGATTAAGTCTGCTGGGGGCTGGAAGGGAGGAGAATGTAGCAAAACAAGGTCCTCTTGCATCACATTCTATCTGCACTAGCAAACCATGAGCCAGAAAGCCAGATGGACAAATGCTTCCCTTTGCCTGCACTTGCCTCTCTTCTGAAGAAAACAATTTTGCCAGCTGGTGTTTAGATATTGCCAAGGCATTTCAAAGCAGAGTCTCCCATCATTCCCTTAAGGCTCTCTTTTCCAAAACCAAACAAATCACCACAGGTGATTTAGACAGCAATCCTAAGCAGGTCTACTCAGAACCCCACTCCATCCCTATTCAATGGTGCTTAATCCCAGAAAAGCATTTTTAGGATTTCACTGTAAGAGCTGCAAGACCTAAAGCTTATTCTATATTACAGTAGCTTCTAGCACTTTGAAAATAATTTTTTAGCAAAGACACACACACACCCCAAAAAAAAGCCACCTTAAGCAAACTAGGTTGGAGATATATGGCTAACCTCAAACTGGCTCTCTGAAAGGATGACAATAAGGTTTTTTTTTAAAGCTCATTTCCCCTCCATCTTTATGCGTAATACTATTATCTATCATTCCTTTCACACAAATTAAAAAAATTCTCTGACCATCACACTACCCTTAAGGGCAGAGAAATTCAGTATAATTCTGACTCTGAGAACAGGTACGTCAGCCTGGTTTCTTCTCACAAGGAAGTTGATCTGTGACAAAACAAATTAAACCTTGACCTAGTCAATATCTCTCACCCTAACCTGTTGTACAGTCTCACTGAGAGGATGGATAACCACCATGTACATTGCCCTGAGCTCTGCAGAGAAAGGATATAATGTCATACTGTTATCCTTTATTGGAAACAATGCTTACCTTAACTATGCAGTGATAAGTGCTGTGTTTTTAATAGCATCCAAACACCTGAAGTTAGGAGAAAGATCTCTCTCTGCGATAGTGAGGCAAGAGAAATTATCCACATCAAGATTTAGTGGATTTGAGATCAGACTCCTCCCCGCATTTAAAAAATGTACCTCCACAAGTCTGTCTATTTTGATGTGGATCCCATTTTTCTTCTTTATTATTTTGTTGTGGAAGCAGCACTGGTGATTAAGGGGTTGTTAAACATTTGCACCTGTCTCCCACCACTGTGCTAATAACATTTTGGAAACAATGTGTGGGGGGGAAGGGCAGAACAGACTCCGACATTACTTCTTCAACCAAATGAGTAGCCCCACATGGTAGCTTTGAAGTAAAAAACAAGACAAAAACACATCAGGTGATCCTTACGAATAACCAAGCATCTGGTCACATATGGAATTTATTCTAGGTACAACTGCTCCACATCTGCAACTGATCTCCTGATCTAACCAAGGGCCAAACCTCACAAAAAAATACCATCATACTAACAAAGGCTAATCCCTCAATAGATAGCCAAAAGACTCCTTTTAGCTTTTTGCTGCAACTTCCTAACACAGCCACCCCCATTGCAATCTGTAACCATCTCAGCTTTTCAATAAGCCAAGGGCACCTATTGACACCTATTAATTCTCATATAAGAGGCAAAGAATCCAACTCTCAGTTATCCCAAGTTTCCCAAGTTTTTTTGTTAAAACATTTAAAGATGTTCTGCAAACGAAGGCTCCAATTAGGAACATGGGGGCTTGACTTAACCTTAACACAAGCACCCACCTGCCTCTTCCGACTAACCTCTCAAAAGCTACTGAAAGCACAATTTGAAAGCACAAGCTTCTTCCCTTTGGGTAGGGCTAAAAAGGTTCTTTATCCAGTAAGAGATAGAATGGAAGTTCAGCCAACCGCCACTGGATGGAAGCAGTAATAAAACCTGATGTATCTGACAGTAACCTTGCAATCATGCACCAAGATTAAGAAAGTTAATTAAGAATGTCATAGGCCATTTCACAGCTCCTACAGGTAGACTGGGAAGGAATTTGAGGCAACTAATGTTAGGTGATAAAACAATTTCACATTTACATACCAGTTATGTTTCCGTTAACGGACAGAACAAGGAGATGAATAAACCAAACTTCTAAAATTCAATTAAACAAAACTAGAGGTCACCACAGACCTCCTGCATTCTTTGGTCCTTAGAAATTAAAAAAGGATAAAATAACACCATCGGTTTAAGCAGGGGAAAATGCAATACATTTTTTAAGAGAACCAACCTTGTTTTGACCTCATCTTTGATCAACAATATGAGTTTAAAGATTTGGGGCTTTCACCTATTAGTAACCTGAATAAATAAGGATCAAATGGATTTCCAAAATTAAACTCACAAATACACCTCACTGCATAGCAATCCATTGGCTGGCCAAGCAGATAGCAATACCGCTAGTACTTGACTCACATCCCTGAGGTTTATGGTGTATAAATAATGCTGCTACGGGCTCAAAGAAATACAGGCATTTAAGTTGTATCATAGCAGGTAGGTAGGTAGGTAGGTAGGTAGGAAGGTAGGTAGGTAGGAAGGAAGGAAGGAGTCGAGGCATGCTATAATTCTGCAATGTAATAAATTTATGCTTTCGTCAAAATGGGAGGAAACCAAAACAGAGTCATGGGACAAAAATGCAATACTCTCAAGGTTAAATGGTGAACCATGGGTAGATTTAACACCTAGAAATCAATTAGTGACAAATTAAATCCCATTTCTTACATATCCACTATAACAGTATAGTGTCCAACACACATTAAATTCCTTCTGCTATTAGAACATTTTTTTTAAAGTGCAAATCACTTTTACTTTATTCATATTCTTCCACACAGTACATCCAACTGATACATTCTGGTTCAAATTCTAGCCTAAGAGTGGGCCAATAACAAAAATTATCCCTGTGAGCTTGGTTCAAATAAAAAGTAAATTCTAGATTCTGCAGTCTCTGCTCCCTCAGAGGCACCTAATGGGATGATAAAACAATTTAAATTGCAACAACAAATTTAAATCATAATTTTAAAGTCATTAAAAACACAGGTATGCTTAAGTATGCAGCTCTAATGAGCATCCTGCAAACCTCATTTAAAAAATCCAACCACAATCACATTTACCCAGCAGCAAACAACTAAACTCAAAGTCATTTTTTTAAAAAAAGCCATCAAAATGTCAATGAAAGCATACTCCAGAGCACAGAAATGACAACAGAGAAGATGAGTCTTCATGGCCTCCCAGTTATCCTTCCTACAAGAGTCAGGTCACAGATGAAAACCCCCTCCACATATGCAAATGAAAAGCAAAAAACATATGGAAGAAGATGCCAGCGAAGGTTTACGCATGTATGTTAAAAAGTGTAACATACTATGTAGTGGTCAGTGTTCCCTCTAAGCTGAGTTGGTGTGAGCTAGCTCACAGTTTGTTAGCCTCCAGCTCACAGATTTTTGTCTTAGCTCAGGAAGGAGGGCTCCAGAGCAAACTAATTGATGCAGTAGCCAAATCACTCGCTCACAACTTTAAGGCCAGTAGCTCACAAAGTAGGATTTTTGCTCACAGGACTCCACAGCTTAGAGGGAACATTGGTAGTGGTACACATATTTATCTTTGGTAAAGGAGAAACTTGCATCTCAAATGATTGGTATGCTGGTAGAGCACTGATGTCAAAGCATATTTGGTTTCTTGTCCTATGAATGTCGACAGGAGTGTTTCATATGTTACAATTATTCTCGGATAAGGTCTACATGCCCTGACCTAGACAGCCCAGACGAGCCCAATCTGATCAGATCTCAGAAACTAAACAGGGTTGGCCCTCGGCAGTACTTCGATGGAAGACCACCAAGGAAACCCCGGGCCGTGACTCAGAGGCAGGCAATGGCAAACCATTTCTGAACGTTTCTTGCCTTGAAAACCCTATGGGGGTTCTCATATGTCTGCCATGACTTGACGACAAAAAAAAAAGTCTACATATTTATTAAAGGATATTAATTTCATTTAGATCTTACATATTTTTCCCTACTACATAGTTTTCCTCAATCTTTTTTCCCTTTTTTTCTGAATTAAGCTTCACCCTGTTAGGCCTCATATTTAGACTGGACTGCTGCTTCTAGATTTCCTGAAAATGAAAAACAGAAGCCAGTATTATCAACATAATCAATAATTCATTCAGACAAACACTCTCCAGATAGATGTTAAAGATAGAAGGGACAAAAATGGGACCCTTGCAGTACTCCACAGAATACGCTCCTGAGTTAGAACAATGGTGACTGGTCAGGCAGGAAGAAAACACTACCAAGCATGCCCCCTCCACTCCTACTCATCTCAGGAAATCCAGATGGATTGGTGGTCAATTGCATCAAATGTTGCTGAGAGGTCAAGAAGCAGAAGCAGAGTCATACTTCTCCTCTCCATCACTAAATACATACTGCCAGTCAGAGAAAACAATATGGTCCGAATTCTGCCTTGGATTCCAATCGGTGTCTAGAAAATAAACTCACTTTATGCAAGAACTTCCGGAGATGTCTAACTCTGCCTACTTCATCACCTTGTCACAAAAAAGGGGGGTAAATGAAACTAACTTGTAATGTTTAAGGTCAGCCAAGTTCAGAAAAGGATTCATCAGAACTGGATGAATCACATCCCCCTTCAACCTCTTAGGAAGCTACTCTTCATCCAGAGAAGTACTGCAACAGCCGATAGGAATTTATTTCACTTGCATTGGACTGACTTCACTAGCCAAGACAGGTAACTGTTGAAGAAACAAGTGATGAGCTCCAAATCTCTAAAAATCCTGTCCACCTCCTAAGGTAACAACAGTTTTATAATGCCTTTCTCTCTAAACAGAGGAAGTCAAGGTGGCTTACAAACAGTCTGATCTACAGGCATCAAACACTTATCACCCGCCTGCCAAAAAGAAAAACCACAGTTATACAACTTTCTCTCAAAATAACACCCTCCTTGGGAAATTAGCTGCAAATTCCCAGCTAAAAGAATGGATTCACGTTTCTTACAGAAAGACAGACAGCACAGCAGTCTTTCTGTGCCTCTTCAGATAGGACACTCTGTAACACTGAAGATGTCACCCCAAAACAGCAGAGACCTATGTTGTGGAAGCTTGAAGGAAGGTCTCAGCCAGGAGGTGAAAAGACTTCTAGGCATAACTGTATTATGTGAACCAGTTATTTATAATACTGATCTATAAGATAAACTGCATAAACACGTAGATTATCCAGACTGCATCCAGTAAATCAGTTTCAAACCAGACAATCTTAACTAGTCCTTACCCCGACGCTGAGATCAGAAGAATCCAGAATCTAGGCAATGTCTTATTCACAGCTATAATAGATATGCCTCCTACAACTGATCACCAGTAATTATACAATATCAACATGTAGCAATAAATATAGTTTATTGCAACAAGTTCAACAGTGTTCCTACATTCTAAAAAAATCACAGACCTCCCCAACAGCCCACATGCGCCAACAGACAGAACAGCAAATTTGGATTAGCAAGCTTGAAGCCCCATCTTTGCCTAGGTTTGCTGAGTAGGCAAAACATAGTTTGACCATCAGGGCCATACTTTGGGTGCTCCCTTCTCTCACCCTTCCTGGTTCAGTTACATTCAAATAGGGTTAAACCATATTTTGCTTACAAACTGCATTTTGAAAACCAGTTCTCTTTGTGTTTTCCAATTCTGAAAAAAACACAAACCATAGTTTGCTTGATTTGCACGTAATAATGATAAAGTACAGGTTGCTTCAAGCAGGATTTGAGGGAGAAAAATTCACAGTATTGAGAGAGGACTGGGAAGTATGTGAGTTACAGGCCAAAAGTACTAGGCCCAAACCAGGTCAATCTGAGGCTCTAGGCATTGTCACCATCTCAGACTGAGTCCCCATCTGTAAACTCAGAACAGTCACTGCCCTGAGCGGCTGCATGGATGAAAACAAAGGCTACAAAGCACTCTGCCAATTAAGAATGATGCAGAAATGAATTAAACTGTAGTAACCACCACTTGCTTCTACCTAAGTGCAAGGAAAACAAGCAAATTATCCTGTAAAGGACATATAGGTTAAGCCTAGTTATTTTACCCCAAGGTAACTTCTGCGGTAACCACTGACAAGTCATAAGTGCTTAACTCTGAACATTATATTAGAGACATAATCCAGCAATCAGAGGAGCCTACAGGTCCAGGCCTAACATGTGCTTGCATGTGCATATACAAATGCCCTGCAAGAGTTTTCCTCCTGCAACTGGAGCCAAAAATCCATTCCAAGCAGTGGTGTTCAATCCGTGTAAGGTGGTAACACCAGCTAATCCTGCTGTGCTTACACAATGAGACCCTTTCAACTTCTCCCCTCCTCCCTGTTCCCCTCCCCCCTGTTAGAATTAGAACACTGAATCATTTACTCTCTAACAAAGGCATAATTGCTACAATACAGAAATTACAGAAAAGGATCACGTACAGGCTAAAGCAGTCCACAGACAAAACGCTGCAAAAACGCACTTGCGTAAAAGAACAAAATACCTGTGGTCCGAACAGGATCAGCTGTGTTTCAGGAAATCAGAAAATTCACATTTTAGAGTTCCATGCAATATGTTCTGCTGCTACTTTATGTATTAAAGAGCCCAGCTGGCTCAAAAATGTAGCTTAGCCACATTAAAAATAAATACTAAGCAGGCCTAATAATTTTCCATGAATGCAAAAATCACTCACAGAATCCAGTATCTGGGACAGGTCTTACGGTTTTCAAAGCCTCACAGACTATTACTTATACCTTTAAAAAGGTATAACTTATACTTTTAAAAAGGGAACATGAACAGGATTCTGCCTTTCTACAACTAGCTCACTCCTTGCACAATCATTTAAGAACTTGAGTAGCAGGTTCCGTATGTACACTAAGCAAGTATGTGCAACTTGAGCAAGTTTGCACAGTTTACCTCAACAAAGAACTGTATTTTCTTCCCCCTGTGCTGAGCTTGCAGCTACTTCCAGTGTTCAGACCAGAGAATTAACTGCCTTGTCTGTCATTAACTCCACTACATCCACATAGTTCTAGTATTATTACTATAAATCACTGTGATCTCAGGGGCATCTTGAAGACCAAATAGGAAGCCCACTAGCAAGTACTAGTTCTCACACTATAGAAAGGGTTTGCCGATAGAAGAAAAGAAAAATAAGCCCTTTCTAACCCCTCTCATGATCTCTTCTAAACAGGAAGGATACACAGTTTGCAGTCCTGACGTATGGTTTTTGAGCACTTTCAGTGTAACAGTCTCTTCTTCTGAAACCCCTCTCATGATCTCTTCTAAACAGGATACACAGTTTGCAGTCCTGACATATGGTTTTTGAGCACTTTCAGTGTAACCGTCTCTTCTTCGGGAAAAATACAGACGTCTCATATTTCTGCTGAATTTCCCAATAACTCCATTCACCACCATTTCCAGTTCTCACAACTTTATTGCCTCCACGGTGATAAATAAGAGCATCTACCTTGCTTCTAACCAGAGGATTTTTAAAGAGGTCAGCAAGAGGAAACAGGATAGGCAATCTCTCTAAACAGAGACTTCTCAGCATTACACTGTTGAAAGAACAAGACGGGTAGCCGTGTTAGCCTGTCTGCAGCAGTAGCAAAGAGCAAGAGACCAGTAGTATCTTGAAGACTAACAGAATTTATGGCAGGGTATGAGCTTTCATTAGTCACTGCTCACTTCTTCAGATCTGAAGAAGTGAGCAGTGACTCACAAAAACTCATACCCTGCCACAAATGTTGCTAGTCCTTAAGGTGCTACTGGACTCTTGCTCTTTTCTACTATTATAAAAAGGCATCTTGTTAAAACCACTGCCCACATTTGGTAAAGGTGTATGAAGGTGAAGCAAAAGGAAAAGTTTCAGATGTCAGCAAAATCAATAGCAAAAGAGAATCCATGATGATGATGAAGCATGTTTCGCAAACACCAGGCTACAGGAAGTCTGCTAGGACATGGGAATTGCTGACAGACAGGAAAATGGTAGGAAGTCAGACAGAAGATGACTGATTTTGATAAGGGCCCAACATAGTACTCCCTGCAATCCCAAAGTGTGACATGCATGACAGCACATAAACCTAACATGAGACAGGAAGGAAGATCAACTGCTGGAGACAAAGCATCAAATAAGCAAATCACGTGACAACTTTTGCAGTAACAATCTCTAAATTCTTCCATGTTTTCCTGCAGAACGAGGTTTATTGTGGGATGGGGGTCTGCTGTTTATGACTCCGGTTGCAAAAACAGTGAAGACAAAAAATAAATAAATATGCAAGCAACAAACAGTAGTGAGTGAGGTCAATACATACTGACCTACAAAGCAAACATGGAGCCAGACTCAGTAAGAAGCTACAGCAGCTGTGGCAAAAGACACCCCGAAAAGGGCCCGACCACCCACTTCCTTCGTCTTATTCATCAGATGGGGAATGGGGCTGCCAAAGCAAGGTTCCAACCAAGAATGCATGGCTATTTCTAACAACAAAAACAATAAATTAAAAAAAAAAATTGGCAACACACTGCCTCACTCCATCTGCCTGCCAATCTGTCATTTTTATCCCACCCTTCCATTAAGGAGCTCACAGTTCCTCTATCCTCCATTTTACCCTAACAATGGTGTGAAGGAGGCTAGGCTGAAAGACAGAAGAGATGCGAAAGCGCACGAGAAGTCCGGAAATACTGGGGGGGGTGTTTCCTCCACAGGGCCTTTTTTACATTTCTGGATGGGGGGGAGAGGGGGGGGCTCACTGGAAAAAAACCTCCTATGATACATTTATTCTTTTTAGTGAGAAAAATCTTTTATTTAAAAAAACATTTCATTCATTCTAAATGCACAGCATGAAAAAGTTTGAGACTTTCTAAGTTTCCACTGGGGGAAAAAATTCCTGTGATTCCCCCCCCCCCCTGGAATGAATGAAATGAAAGACACAGTTTTACTCAAAATATGTATTATGAAAATTTGTACAGAAGACAATCTACAGCATTAGATAATGGTACTTCCTTGTAGACCAGAGGTCCCACCGACACCTTTCCTGGCACCCACCAAGCATTTTTAGAAAGCGGATGGGGCCACATGGGGATCCTGCCCTATAGACCTTCTGACTGGCTGTACAGATCAATACATGTTGTTTTGGTGACAGCGGCCACTACAGTGTTGGTTTTATTCTCTCTCTCACTCCTCTTTCCCCATGTATTTTTAAAAATTACTTCTCTTGTCCCCCACACTAGAGCTCCGTGTGTGTGGGGGGGAGGGGTCTGTCTACTTCCAACAGTGGCCATTCTGTGGTTGTGCCCACCACCCTGTGTCAGGATTGTTTAACTGCCCACAGGCTCAAAGTTGTTGGGGACCCTTGCTGAAGACATGTATGACATTTTAATAACATTTTTGTTTAAATGTAAATAATTGATAGCAATTAATATGCTATATAATATGTTAAATGAGTATGCCAATAAAAGGGATGAGGATGAGGATGAAGAAGAAGAAGACAACGACAGTTCAGTGTTTTCAATGTTATAATTTTTAACTTAATACCTAGATCTGCTGGTTGTCCTACCTAGTGTGAAGTGCTTCTATCCAAACATTTGTTTACTACAAAATTTGTTTTCTAACTTCAACTTACTTTTTCCTACCTCTCAGGTGGCAAAAATTGTGCTACGGTAACACAGGATGCTGTGTACAGTTTGCTCAAGTATAGGGTGTCTGTAAAGACATTTATACTTTTAAATTCCAATAATATGCCACCAATAGTATAATTTGATATGCTAGCTATGCTATAAATTGCATTTTATGCTGTTAAAACAGTAAAAAGTTTAAGTTTGACAAGGAAGTAAATATAGCATATATTACAACTTTCCCCAAAATTTCTGGTTTAAAAAAGGGAGGGAAGCAGACTTTTCCCCCATGCCTTCATATTTTCCAGAAATGTTATTATTTATTTATTAAACTTCTACGCCGCCCTCCCGCCGAGGTGGCTCAGGGCGGCTTTTTACATTTTACATTTATAAATTTTACATTTATAAGAGAGAAAGACTAGGTTACCCAATGACCTTCCTTGCGGAGTGAGGATTGAACTTGGACCTTTGAAGTTCCAGTCCAATAGTCTACCAAACTGGCTCTCAAGACTATGCTAATCTTTCTTGAAAAGGTGGAACCAGAAATCCTCTAATGATAGTCAAAATCTTCCATAAATAGACCACAGAGAGGTTGAATGCTTAGGCATTAAGAAAATGTCCAGCAAGATGCCAACTGTCTGAATCGCAGAGCGGTCTTTAACCCTTCACTCAACCCACCAGCAGGCTCGTAGCTAACGTGGGGCCCACAGGGCCCACCCGCCCCGCTGTTTTTGTGGGCCCCTCCCCTGATCCTCAGCTCCCCCTCCCTCCGGCCCCCTCACCCCTTGATCGATCTGAGGCAGCATCTCCCCGTTTGAGCTCATCTGTGATGAGCTGAGTCTCTTTAGGACCCAGCAGCAACCGGTGGTTGACTGAGTCACACACACACATTGGTCGGATTGCAGCAGTTAGCTCCTCCTGTTGGATTTTCTGCTCCAGGCTCCTGGGCTCAGGGAAGGAGTGAGGGAGGAGTAATGCCAATAAAGGTGTGTGCGCGCGCGCGCGTGTGTGTGAGAGGGGGGGAAGCTTGATCCCCATTCTCCTTTTTTTAAAAAAATAACATGGCAGTTTTTCTAGACCTTTTAGTGGGATTCTGGCTCACCTCAGAGGAAGGCTCTAGTGGGCACTGTGTGGGTGCACGCCAGGCAGACCCCCCTTGCTCTGGAGCCATTGATGTAATTAGCTGGTGGGGCCCCCCAAGGCCGCCTCCCCCCAAAATCCCTAGCTACGGGGCTGCCCACAGTTCTGCAAACATGACTGGAAACCATGCAACAACAAAAAAAGAGCCAGAATTATGACTTTACCCAGTGCCAAGGCCAGGGACCAAATGAGCTTGGGACAGGAATGAAGGGCACTGTAGTAAGGAACAAAGAGTTGCAGCCATGGAGGAATCTCTTTCCTGCCAGTCCCACTGCTACTTTCAGCATGCATGCCAAAAAGGCAGAAGGTTTGATACTTTTACTCGCTATGCAACAGGTCTTTCAAAAGGGGTGTGTGTGTAAAGTGTCATCAAGTCACAGCTGACTTATGGAAAATCCCACAGGGTTTTCATGGTAAGAGACTAACAGAGGTGGTTTGCCATTGCCTTTTTTTGCATAGTTGTCCTGGAATTCCTTGGTGGTCTCCCTTCCAAATACTAACCAGGGCTGATCCTGCTTCGCTTCCAAGATCTGATGAGACTGGGCTACCCTGGACCACCCAGGTCAGGGTACCAGACACAATTCTGAGATGTGGAGGCCACTGAGGCCCAGCCAGAGGGGCTCTATAACCCACCTAACTTAAGAGTACCCAACTCATGGGCTGAAGACCACTGGTCCAGAGGGAGACCAGAACAGAAAGCTTTCTTTTCCCAATTTCCCTTTTTGAAGTTTCATCACCCTCACCAAGGGCTACAATGGAACAGGAACAAGTCTTTCCCTGGGCTGATTCTTATACTGTGTTGAAAACAGTATTAAACAAATGCAATTTCACACACAAACACACACCCCACAAAAATCAAAGTAGCAGCTATGTGCCTTTAGGCTAGCCTTATGAAAGCACTTGTTTAACTGCCTACATAATCACAGAGCCCACTAATGATACAGCAAATAAATAAATAAACTGTAATACAAACAAGTTTAAGCACTTCAAATCCCATCTTTAAAAAATAAAATTTATTACCTGCATACGTCAAAGCTACATTAGGCAACAAATTCAACTGATGCCAACGTAAATGACCTCATGCTAATGTATTTCACTTCTCCTTAACAAATTACATGAGTTTTAAGAGTTAAAACTCTGCTGAAAAATTACCAGCCATACTATCTTAATCCCACAAAAGCATTTCAAAGTTTCAGCAAATGTCCTTGTTTCACCCCATTGTGTTCTTGTATTATGAAGCAGTAATCTCAGAGAGCGGGAAGGCAGCTGCAGCACCTAAGTGGGTGATACCAGGACAGTGTTCCAGTCTCACCTCAGAACTCCTTACATGAGTTTTGCAACATTAATTTGATTCAATCTGCTTTCTTACAGGACCTGTCCAGAAAAGTTGCTTTAAACATTCCCAGTCCTGTTTTCACAACAGAATTAGAAAATTCTGACACAGAAGTCCATGTTTAACAGCATTAGATTAAAAGGTAAAGGTTCCCTTGCTCAAAAGCCAGTCGAGTCCGACTCTAGGGTTGCGGTGCTCATCTCCGTTTCAAACTCGAAGAGCCAGCGCTGTCCGAAGACGTTTCCGTGGTCATGTGGCCGACATGACTAAGCACCAAGGCGCACGGAACGCTGTTACCTTCCCACCAAAGTGGTACCTATTTATCTACTTGCAATTTCTTGCTTTCGAACTGCTAGGTTGGCAGGAGCTGGAACTAGAGACGGGAGCTCACTCCGTCATGCGGCAACTCTGGTCTCGAACTGAACTACTGACCTTCCACAGCCTGCACTTCAGCATCTTAACCACTTGAGCCACCACAGCTCCTAGAGCATTAGATTAAACATAATTAAATTGTTAAACTAGAGATAAGGGAAACAAACAGAAATGAGTCACTTGCCAAAATGTAGAGCATTTAGTCATACAGATTCTCAAAAAAACCCCAAAAACAACCCAATGCAAACCTAGATTTGTTATTCTGCAGGAAGCCTACCTTTTCTTCCGTGTGAATGCTATGTAACTGTCCTTTAGATGCAACTTCTAAGTAGATTGCAAGCTTCAATCCTCTATTCCCTTCTTATGCCCTGTCTTTAACCACAGACTGTAAAACCTGCAACTGGGGCCCATTTGCCCACAACACATGTATTCCTAACATCTTACATTTTATCCGAGTTGGACTTTAGTTGTTCTATGAGAGGCTTTTGGAGCAAACCATGGCTGAACATTCTGTAATGAAAAGGAACATGGGCAAATACAGGAATTAAAACAAGTATAGAACAAGTATATTTCAAAGTAGAGACTGCACTTTCCTACTGCAAATTCTGCTGAGAACATCAAACCATTGTAGTGCATAAGTTCAGGGGTGACTTCTAAGAAGGTTGCAGCTCCATAGCTGAGAAAGTCAGGAACCTCTTATTGAAGGATCAAATATATAAATACACTTTTCACCTGAGCTAAGGCTACTGCAGTAACATGCTAAGGAAACTGAACACACATATCCAACTGGACTTCAGAAGGCTAAGCAGCACACAAACATCCTAACCCAATAGCAGGAATACTGCTAAACTCAGACATACATGGAGAATTCTAGGTAAAAACTGCTTGAATTGTACTTAACAAGCTTGACACAGCTACTACTACACAATTGTCAACAATTACGATGCACGCCCACCCCATCATACTCTCTTTCATGCAGTTTCTCCAACATATTGGCCCTATTTCAAAAAGGAAACTTAATCAAGTTCCTGAATTCTCCTGTTCCGCTGCTCATCTGACACTTGACCACCTGCGAATACCAATCTTTTACCATGAGCACTGCGATCAAAATGTGGAAAGACTAACAAAGACCTGATTGTGTGTATCATAGTTTGTTCATTTTTATCACTCACCGGTTCAGGCTCCAGACCTTGCAGTATTAACAATAAAGTCCTGTGATGTTTTAATGTCTCTAACAGTAGCCAGGCACCAAGAGGATTCTTCAGATCCAAAAATGAGCATGTTCATAGCACACAGGATACATTTAAAGGCAGCAGAAGCATGGCCAAGTATAGCATCCAACTCCTAGATCTGTCTTTGGTGTTTCTATTTAAACAAATCATGTGGGCTGATAAGTACCCTCTCTGTATGACTCCACCAGGCAGTTGATAGGACAGATAACAGAAAATACCAGCACTAAATTTTGCTCTGTAAAATATACACACCACATTCTACAAATCAAAGTTTTATTCTAAATTAGTCCCACTGAATTCTGTAAGATAAGATAAAGAGACATTCATTCAGAGAAAAGGTGCTGCACTTTTACAGTGGAGGAAAACCTAGCTACAAACCTGACACCAGGTAATCTATCCATGTCTTCACCAATATTCCCACATTATGAACACACCAACGGGGTGCAACAAACATGGTTCTTTCCTCACATACATTCTACTAGTTATTAACATTTCTGCCTTTCAAATTGTCAACTTTAATATGATTTGCAAATTCTGTTAAATAAGTACTGAAGAAGTACTATACTACACTGCTACATGCTTTAAAGCATCTATTAATACTACCAACAGCTGGCAATAAGCATCCAGAAGGATAAAGTGGAAGCTACCCATACAAATACAGGATGCAACGCACGAGTTTCTCTGCAACCTAAGAGTTTCAAACATAACCCCCCAAAAATCAAAGAAAAATGAAACATTCACAAATCAACTCTGGCTAATATATGAAGAGTGAAATAAAGCATCACATGCCAGTTCTCACCAGAGATAGGTTGTCATTTATGTGGCTTTCTTTCTTGGACCCCCTATAGCTCCAGCAAAGTTGATTTCTATCATGTTGCAGTACCGCCAGATAAGAATACCACTGCTTACTTAGCTTCCCTGCCCCACCCACAGTCCCGCCTCTCCCGCCACTCAAATGGAAAGGTCTCTGTTCTCTCCCTCTGCCATGAGTATGATGGGGGGGGGGGGGGTGAATGTTAGAAATTGGAAAACTGACTTCAAAATCCACACCTTCCTGAAATTTAAGAAAAACATAGTAAAAGAGAAAACACCAGAAAAAGCTCCCTTAAAACACTGAATGTGCAATTACTTGAGTCCATCTAATTATGAGATCAATGATGCTTTACCTTTCAAGTGAGGGACAAAAAACTAATGAGTTAAACAATGGCCTACTGAAGTGAAACAGTATTCAAACCATGCCAAACAGTGAAAGCAACCACTGACAACGATGGGATGGCCACTGATACTCACCCCCCACACATAACCCCCCCAACCAAAACTACTTTAAGAGAAATCCAATTAAGTCTGCCAGCATTTGGTTGAACTGAGAGCTGGCAAGCACAACCGATCACTAAGACTATGGTAATTCACATGGCAAATGACAAGGGAATCGTGCAAAGAAAGAACAGAAACCTATTTTCAAAAGTCCTTGGCTCTTGGGATCAGCACATAAGCTACAAGTCACTGAAAAACTTTCTGAAGTTATATCTATTGAAACAGCATCAAGTGACTGTGGGAATTCTGTTCCCTAAAAATCTGATCATAGTAGACTTTTGGCAGGGCAATATTCTCTTTGCCCTTCCTCTTTTTGTTCAGAACTCTGCGCACATTGCATTTAACTACTGGCAATGCCTATTAAATCAAAATGAGTGTGTTAAACTCAGTGCTTTCCAAGCTGTCCTCTGAATCAAACTTCTGCAAAGCTGCATTTTAAAGTGGCAGTGATGTGGTTGGAAGGAGGAGGCAGGCACTACTTCGAATAGTTAAGGCAGCCAACACCACTGTGCCAATGCATTGTGAAGCAGTTTCAAGACTGCAATCTTGGGCAACTGCCAGCATTTCAAGACAAAACAGAGGCCAGAAATGAGCCACGTATCCAGTGTTTCCCTCTTGACTAAGAAACAGCAATTAGAAGTTATTTACATAGTACCACCCAGAACTGCTGTGCTGGATCTGACCAAGTTGCACTAATCTCACCATTCTGTTTCAAATACCAGCCAGTAACTCTACTTTCAATGTACTGTCCTTCTCTTAAAAACAAAAAAAACTGAAAAACTAACTTGCTAATTTATGGCATAATTTTGACAAGTGTTCATCAGTCCATTGTGGGATATAAAAAAACACACACACAGGAGGTCCAATGTACGCCATGGGCAGTTAACAGCACACTGCAGAAAAAATCCAAGGCACTAGATTACAAAAAGTACAAATCAAGATAATGCTAAGAAATCATAGTATTAAAGAGGATTTGGGAAGATGGGAGGAGAACTAAATGCTGCAGTGATCAGGCCTATGAAGCATTCAAAAACCTGCAGCATTAGATTGCCAAAACAGATTCAAAATCTTGGCAGAAATAAGACCTGACCAACACTTCCAGCTTCTGAGCGTTCCTTCATGCAAAACTCACAATTTTAACCACATGAACTCCCTCAGAAATATATCATCATTTGTTCATATATAAGAGATCAGAAAGATGGGAAAATACCATAATCATATGATATGTGAACAGACCTTTAATACAGCACAAATATACCTATTTTCAGCTAATAATTGAACACTAAGGTATAGCTCATTTGATTTTCCAGGGTGACAGCACAAATATACCTATTTTCAGCTAATTAATTGAACACTAAGGTTTAGCTCATTTGATTTTCCAGGGTGAAGAAAGATAAATAAGACTGCATATTGTTGCTAAACTATTACTGAATACAAAATCTCATACCAAACAGCATAAATCTTGTGATCTCATACTCCAAGATCTGGATATGAACTGTACTCCTGTTTCACAGGGAAGAAGAAAGCAGCAACATGTTTCAACCTGCACTGAAATGAACAACACAAATGCAAAAAACATTGTCCTCAGCTTTTGCAATTCCATTTCCTGCATTTTTATGATATATCATATCTGATTTCTTTTTGCATTTTTTAATGTTTGTAATCCCAGCCCTATTACATTGTTTACTGAAAGTTTTATGCTTTGTGGGGTTTATGCTGTTTGATCACATTGTTTTATATGGCATGATTTGCCTTAAGTCTCAGTAAGAAATACAGGGTATAAATAAATACATTTTAAAAACTGATTTGTCGCCTGTATGCAGGGCACATAGCCCCAATGCTTTCAATTATGTTTATATCAGCAACGATGGCTTGAGGAATTTCATTGCTAAGGAAACCATACTGGCATGAAACCAACCTGGCTATAATGCCAAAGCCATTATTCTGTCAACTGCAGTGTTAGCTACAAAAAGGACTTGTGGCAGGCAGGGCATTTCCTTTCTTTTTCTCTAAACCAGATTCTCAAGGTTTCAGAAACATTCTATTAAAATGGTGCATGCCAAGTTATGGCAGGTGTTGTATTCCATCAAAGACTTTTAAGCAACAATCTATGATCAAAAAATGGGGGGGGATATTATATTACTGCATGCACTCCAGTTAAAAAAAAGCACCTCAGTCCTCCATAATTTCAGTGTGTGCTGTACATGAAAAGAGCCACAAAATATAGGTCAAGTTTACTGAAAAATCCAATGAACTACTTTCAGTCACAAGGTAAGCTGAGAAAACCTACTTAGAGAAGGTCTCTTTGTGAGTAACTTTATTGCTACAGACTGGTAATACTAGGTAGATTGCCCTCCACCACACTGCTGGAAGAAAACTTGAAGTAATGCAATTCTACCATAAGTATCTACTTGATGTTTACTACCACCACCACCACCCCACGTAGCCACTGCTAGAATCTGGCAGATTCTTTTTCTTCATTTTCTTTGCAGAAACACACAAAAATACAAGCCACATTCTTACTCTTCTGTGTCTTGTCAAGCCTCCTTTGTCTTTTTTCAGAACACTGCTAGCAGATCAAAAAAGAGACACAAGTGTAACAATGTGCTCATTATTTTGCACTCAGGTACCTGCTCCCATGAATTAACAGAATTTAGACTGGCAGTCAGGTCAGGACCAGCTGCTGATGTGTGCTCCTGCACCTGCAATGAGATCTTATTGTGTGGGCAAGCCAACTGCTGGACTGGGGCAACCATTTCTCACCTGTAAGGACTATAACCTGAAGAGTTTTTTAATGGGGTGATGACAGATAACAAATTCTAGAGTGAAGTTATATGAAATCAGTGCAACTGTGCATATTTTATCATGTGATAGCTTCTTTAAAAAATAAGCAAAATTATGACATCATGAAGCAATCTGTAGGTCATATCTTTAAAGCATATGCCACAATAAACCTGTTTGTCTTTAAGATGCCATAAGACACACTGCTTTACTGTAGTAATGTCAGCTCCAACCAATCAGCAGAAAACAATTTGTCATCAATGCTACAGAGCAGGATGTATAATTGTGTAAAGATAAACAAAACAATCCTGCATCTTTTCTGCTTGAAACAGATTTCAATAAAATGCTCTAAATAAATTGTTATTTCCTCACGCTCATTTTGATCACTTGAATTATATTTAGATATGGTTTCTAGCATGAAAAAATCCCATACCTTATGACACCAGAATTCCATGCTTGGGGGGTGACTATCTTTCCAAATTTTAGCTATTGTTACCTTAGCGGCTGTTATTAATATGTTGATCAATTGTTTTCTAACAGTAGGTGGACCATCATCCGGCCAGAGATTTAAAAGTAGTAGCTTCGGGTCGAGAGGTATTTCATATCCAGTAAGCGTATGAATGCATGTTACGATTGATCTCCAAAAATTTGCGATATGCTTACATGACCACCAATTGTGTGGAAATAATTAGCCCTTTCCCCGCATAATTTCCAGCATAAGGGAGAAGCTTGTGGGAAGATGCGTGAGAGTTTTGATGGTGGTAAGTACCATCTTAATAATACTTTAGTTGATGCTTCTTGAATCGCTATAGCTTTGGAAATGTAAGCTTGGGTTTTCCAAACAGATTCCCATTGATCTTCATTTAATGCATATTGAAGGTCGGCTTGCCACGCTGTCTGATCGCTCATTGGTTTTGCGGTGAGTCTATTTATTAATAGACTATACATTTTGGATATTAGGCCTTTTTTCTTATAGTCCTCGTATAAGAGTCTCTCAGAGTCAGTGAGGGGAACGATATTGAGTGTTTGAAGTCCGTAGATTCTATTAGTTGTCTTACTTTCAAATATTCATGCCATTGTATGCTAACGTATTTTTCTTCTAGTTCATTGTATTTTTCTTCTATTTCTATCCGAGCGATGTCAGCTCGCTTCCAGGTGAGGAATGTGTTCTCTGTCTTGTGCTGGGTGGAACCATTGCTGCCTCATAAAAGTACTCAATATTGAGTTAGGAGTAGTCAATTTTGCTTTGTTCTGATACCATACCTTAAGCGTAGCTTTAGTGAATGGGTGTGATATAAATTTGCTCCCCAAGAATCTTCGTTTGTCCCACAGCATTTCACACCCATTTTCATCACATTTACTGAGAAGCAAGGATTAATGAACAGTGTTCTTTATTAGTTCTGTGGAAAAACTAGTGCACAACTATAAGATCACTGTAAGTGCTGATTTAGAGAGATGCTTCAGTTTAGCTGGGAAAGAGAGTTAAGGAATTGGTGGAACTGAACCTCATAGCCAACAAACCACCTGTGTCATCTTGGACAAGTCATTCAAATACTTGGATAAGTATCTACCACAAGGCCGTGTCAAAGTAATTACCACATTGTTTTCTAGCTGTTACAGATTAGAATCGATCATTCATTAAAATAACTTCAATAATGTGCTCAGAGAGCTGGGCCTGATCAGCTCCTTCGGCATTACCAAACCTTTTGCCAGGACCTGCTGCAATCCAAGTGAGAGAGCAGAGTTCCCTTGGGCCAAAATCTGGATTAGAACTGAGAAAGAAGGGCACAGCACAGAATCAGCAGACTGGACAAACGCCACCAAAAAGTCTCATTAATTTAAGGGAGCAGAAAACTTTTAAAGGAGGTTCTTCTCATTGGCTGGTGATACTAGAAATATTGAAAATCAGAACAAATATGTAGAGATGAGTCTTAAAATCTGCTTATTTCTCTTGGCTCTTATACCACCCAAGTCAAAACTTAAACTTGAGGATTTTTTATTGTTTTATCTTTTGATCAATACACAGGAATCTTACAACCAAGACACAATGTACTGAAAACCAACAATGAGAAGAACATCCTTTAAAAAAAGAACCAATGGCTTATTTTTAAAAAGCCAGTCAAGGCTTTACTGAAAAGGGGGCACCAACAGAGTTGTACTAGAAACAAGGAAAGCAAAATTTTAAAAATCATCACAATAAAGGTACTAATATTTGCAAAGTCCAAAAGGAACAGCAAAGTGGGTCTTTGCAATAAAAGCCACTCTTGAGGGGTTTGAAGAGAAGAGATTCCCAATCTGTTAATTCTTGCAAGCTTCAATGGTTATGCTAACTGTAACTCTTAGTCATAGTTACATTGTCAGTTTTCCATCTGGTGCTGTTTTTCCCCCTCCAGGAAGTGGGACATTAACTCATCATAAGAGCAAGAAGAGTTATAATAATAAGTTAGTAATAAACGAAGAATGCTAGGAGAAGGTAGCTGTGGAACAAAAGTCTGCGTGGAAGAGCCATACACATCAGAAAGCAAATGGATACAGGAGAAAAGACAAGCCGTTAGATGTATGCAAATGGGTTTTCAATATTTAAGGTTATGCGCACTTCAAATAAATTTACAGCCACACACACCTACGCAGTGAGTCATCAAAAGTCACCTTGCTTTAGAAGTACAAGGTCTAAGCTCTCATGTAAATAAATGACATATATGCTTCTCTCCTGAAGGTGCAGCATCAAGGAAATGTCAAGGTAAGTAGACAGGATACAAAGTCCTGGAGAATTATTTGAAATTGAGGCACAAGGTATCTACATCCAGATTGGTGCTTGGCTATACAATTGCATTCCACCTCCCCCATTGATGTTTCCTTCAAAATCCTCATCAAACTCATAATCATCAAGCTTTCTTTGCCTGGCCTGTCATAATGTGGATACATTTTTGCAATCCACTTGAGGAAGAAATTACATGGAAATGAGTCACAGAAACAATTCAGCTCATACTGATTTCAAAGAGTGGTAGAGTTTGTTGAATGTAAAAAATCAGGTATGGTGGAAGTGACCTACTCTGGGATTATAACCCTTGTTGGATTTATCTGCACAACATCACATCAATTGCTACTATGGTCCAGGTGCCTTTGCAGTCCATTCCTCCAAAGTTGAAGTGGTCATCCTAAATTGCCAGTTCTAGCAATGCAGTCCCACATGAGCAAATCCTACTTCTGCCTACCTGGACAGTCCCACTAGCATGCACAGTGCTAAATTACTACTACAGAAATAAGTATCTCAAAACTACCACCCCTTCATTCAGGGTCTTGTTGCACCTTTCCAACACTGGAAACAGCTTCACCCACTTCTCAAATCTGCTGCTTTCAAGTAGGCAAGAATTATCTTGTTGCTTCCCCAATAAACGCACATCTTGAGCACATTATCTTATATTTGGGTTTTTGAAACAGGGACTACACTTTTTCTCCTTCTGTATAGAGTGAAGTGCAATGATAAATGATTCTGTGAGACAGGAATCTCAGACACTACCTCACCAACACAGTCATGTTACAAAGAAATCAGAAGAAAAATCTGAACCAAGAAGTCTGCAATTTAACTGAAAAGTCAATCTTAGCAACTGGGATTAGGTATGGACCGATGCCATTACATTCACTCTGTTTTACTGACAATTAATTCATGTTAAATAAGCAAAGTAGGGAGCGGTGGCACAGGCAGTAAAGGGAGCTGCAGGTAATCCATCTATGAATGGCCTTAAGGCTGTTCGAGTCCCACTGAAGCCGGGGTGAGCTCCCGGCCCCTGTCCTAGCTCCTGCCTACCCAACGGTTCGAAAGCCTAGCAAGTAGATAAATGGGTACCTGCCTTAGGTGCAGGGGGGCACCCGCCTTCTGGGGTTGTGGCGGCGAGGAGGAGTGGAGCAGTGGCGGCGGAGCGATCCGATGAAAGAACATGGCGGCGATTTAACACCAAGCAGCAATCGTTCCAGGCGGGGATTGGCCCTGAGACGCTGCGACGCTGCATGGCCGGAGCCAATTGGACAGAGGCCAGCACAGGAAGTCGTCGCACAGTCACAGACTATGGGAGCTTCCCCAGAAAGAACCGCTGCGGAGCCCACCAAGACAAGATTCCACCATAAGGAAAAAGAACACACATGCCGGCGGGGTGCCTGGTAGGCACCCACCTCCCTATATATATATATACATTGTATGTGGCCCTAGTTAGGAAACGTAATATGCTTGTAAACCGCTCAGAGCCTCCGGGATTGAGCGGTATAGAAATTGAAAGTATAAATAAATATAAATATAATATAAACAAATTGTGCGCACACATGAGTATAATAGGAAATAAGAGAAAGGTGATTCTAAGACTCAGCTCTAGAAGAGCATGCACTACACTTGGGCATGAATGACAAAGCAACCTGTCTTGAATGGATCCGAATTGCCCTCCATACTCCCCAGGCTTTCCAGAACTAGAACTCATTTGTAACACCAAACTTCCAGTGTAGTTAGAGTGTCAGAACAGGGCCAGAAACATCAGGGTTCAAATCCCTCCATAGCTAGGAAGCTCACTGGCTGACCCTGGGCCAATCACTCTCTTAGCCTAACCTACCTCACAGTGCTGATAAAATAGGACAGACATAAACGCCAGCCTGAGCTCCTTAGAGGAATAAAAACATAGATCAATCTGCAACACAGGATGCACTTTATTTTAGACATTTATCATATTCCTCCTGGCAGACAGGCCATCTCTCTCACTCTCCTGTATACAGGGATGAAAGAGAGAAAATCAACAGCTGGCCAAGGCACATCTCACTTTAAACTCCAAGAGTAAAGTTCACAATGGAAGAGGAAGGGGACAGAGAGGTTAAACTTTCTCCTCACCTTTGCAGCAAATCCAAAAGTTGTGTGAAACTGACAGGAAGCTGTAGATTTTGCCTCTACTTGCTAAGACATGAGTGGGAAAGATATATTTCCACAGCATTCGTGCAGTGATTAGGACGGGGGTCCTCAACACGGTGCCCGTGGGTGCCACAGTGTCTGCTGATACCTTTCCTGGTGCCCACCAAATGTTTTTAGAACGTGGGTGTGGCCATGCGGGGCTGTTGCCCATCCAAATGTTTTTAGAAAGTGGGTGTGGCCATGCGTGGCTGTTGCCCACCAGGGCTTCTGACCAGCTGCCAGATCAAAGGAATGCTGTTTCAGCCACAGATGCCTCCACAGTGCTGGTTTTACCCATTCTCTCTCTCTCTCCCCTCTTTCCCAGTGTATTTTTAAACTATTCCACTTCTCCCCGGCACCTGGGCTTCTTCTATGTGTTTGGCTCTGCCTCTTGCGACAGCCAGTTTGGAGCAGTGCCCACCATGCGTCAGAATTCCAAAGGTGCCCACAGGCTCACAAAAGGTTGGGAACCCCTGGAAAAGGGTGTTCAATAAACAGCTGAAGTGATGACAAGGAGCATCAGTAAAGAACTAAGCCTAACAAATTCTGAAACATGATATGGGACAAGAGATAATTTGTGACAGTCTGAATGCAGGGATCCCCAACGTGGACCTTTTCTGGAACCCATCAAGTGTTTTAGGAAGTGGGAGGGGCTTGGTGGGGCTTTTTGCACCACAGGGCTTCTGACTGGCCACTTGAAATTTAATCGGCTGTGAAGATTAAAAAACAAATACACACACACTGCTTTGGCAGCAGGTGCCACCACAGCAAACGGATCTTCACCATGTGACTAAAGATAAACTGTGTGAAAGCAAGATATTTTCCAACAATATGTTTATTTTAAAAGGCCTTCTGTTAAACAGAGTTTCTGTATGAAATGTCAAAAGAGTTACTACTAGAGTTACGCATAACCTCACTTCATTTTGCGGTTGGCTCTGCCACAGCTGTTTTGTGGTTGGCTCCACATGGTGCAATGGGTGGACTCTAATCTGGAGAACCAGGCTTGATTCCCCACTCCTCTGCATAAAGCCTGCTGGGTGACCTTAAGCCAGACACAGTTCTCTTAGAACTCTCTCAGTGCTACCTACCTCACAAAGTGCCTCTTAAGACTCCACAGCTTAGGGGAACATTGCTACCTACCTCACAAAGTGCCTCTCGAGGGGAGAGGAAGGAAGGTGACTGTAAGCCATGCTTTGATACTCCTAAGGGAAGAGAAAACTGGAGTATAAAAAACTACTCTTCTTCTCCTGTGGCAGACATTTTGTGATTGGACCCACCATATGTCAGAATTCTGTATCCACAAACAACTGTGAGATTTTCCTTGATCTCATCACAGTAACAGAAAAGCTCTTTAAAAATTGTAATCTAGAATATAAATTAATATCTGTGTGTAGTCATACAATTAGGTGTTCCTGATACTTGCTCAGGGCATAGTCTGACTGTGGTCAATGAAGAACTTTGCCAAGCCATACTACACAAGCAGTATTGTGACACAAAGGCATGTTAGACTACACAAAACCTCCTGTAAGCTGACAGTTTTGAGGATATACTCAACAACATTCCTCTTCTTGCTTTTAATGCACCCTCCCTTTCCACACACCAAGCCTACTTACACAAACTATACATGAAGTACACTGAACATTCAAAAGCATTATATGGAGATGCTGTTATATTATGCTATAAACCAGAGGTGTCAAAAACTCATTTGTACGAGGGCCAGATCTGAAATAAATGTCACTTTGTTGGGCCAGGCCATGTAAGTCATAAAATGTAACACGAGGTACCAGAGATATAAACTTTATAAAGATGGTTTCTGACGCCCAATGGCAATAACAGGCTTGATTGAACTAGGTGCGATATACAGAGGGGTAGTAGGAGTACAGTTAGATGGTAATGAGACAGGAAACCTAGGTCT
>NW_015172622.1:239316-266499 GCF_001447785.1 Gekko japonicus | reverse complement strand
CCCCATCAACTTGGTGAGGATCAGAGGGATGTCCCAAGCCGGCAGGGGGGCCCGGGATGGAGGGAAGAGGTGTCTAAGCCCCTTCAGGAACTGTTTAGTATGTGGGTGTGAAAAAACAGAGTGCTCATACACCTCAGGGTGATTGGCCGAAATGGCTGCTAAATACACCTGCAGCGAAGAACAACGGAGACCTAAATCTAAATGTGATAGCAAAACCCAAAAATCATCATCAGGTCAGTGGGGGGAGGAGGTAGCTCCGCCAACTGGAGATAAGGTCTTCCACTTCCCAGCATAGGAAACCCTAGTGGAAGGCTTACGACAATTCAGCAGAACATGGTGCACTCTGTCCCTAAGAGTGGCTAAGGGATCTCCCATGCTGTAAGCTTCAGGTGTGGAACATCGTGATGCAGCACTTGATTCTCCTGAGCCAGGAGAAGATCCGGTACCGGCGGGAAATGAACAAAGAAACCCTTGGACTTCCGGTCTATGGAACAGCAATGGCGGACACTCTTCCCATGACAGGGAAGGGCGGTTCACACACCAGCGGCCTGGAGGGGTGCCACCTCAAGTGACACCCCCGAGGAGCCTTTGTGTTAGGCTCCAGGCCAGGGGGCTTTTGAGGGGTAGCCTCTTCGATGGCATAATTCCAGAGAATTGAGGCTCCCCTCCGCCCCGACGGTCCAGTCGCTGAGTGGCCTTCGGGCATAAGCTGGATTGACCGGGACAAGCGCCAGAGATTGAGCGGAATGGTGTAAAACTGAGCGTGGTCAGAGAAACTGACTGACAATGAACGTGAGTTCTGAATAAAAAGGAGTAGTTTGAAAAGCAATCCCCCTCCCCGCGCTCCAGTAGTAGGTTTAACAGCGGATGAACTGGTAAACGAAATGGAGTCAGTCTATAGGGCATACTCCAATTACATTAAATAACCTACCTGGAGAAATAGTGGTTAGGTTTTTAAGAAGACAAACCAGAGATGCCATTTTAAAAGCAACTTCAGCAACTCCACTGAAAATGGGAAATGTAACCATCAAAACCTTAAAGGACATTCCATTTGAAATTAGACAAAAGAGGAAAAATTACAAGGACATAATTTCCTTTCTTCAAACTAATGGGATATTGTACAGGTGGGCAGTTCCAGAGGGTGTCATCTTTAAGATCAATGATAGAAGAGAGAAGATAGACTCCACTTTTAAAGCTAAAGAATTTTTGAGACGGCAGCTGGGGACAGACGATGTCAGATGGGGCAGATTGGCTACGTTTGCCCTTAGACGCAAAAGTGACAATCACTGAATTAGGTTTGGCATGGACAAACAAAAATTCAGCTCCCGCTTCCTGCACTTTGTACATATGATTCATTCTCCTGTTGGAGATGGGAACGGAGGCAGGGTGAGTCCAGGAGGCTTTAGCCATCTGCAAGAGTCTGAAGTCATGGGGAGGGCGATCACAGTCGACATGTCCATTTGAACGATATCAAAAATTGAGTCGGTAACGACGAGCGTTGGCTGAATCATGGGAAGGGCTAAAGTATTAGCTATCCTTTTAATAAAGTCACCATAGGATTTCACATCCTCTGATGGGGAAATTGGGAGATCGTCTTCCACTTGCTGTGGCGGAGATGGTTGCAGCGGGGTGGAACCATCCTCATCCCCAGAACGGGAAGCATCGGAGGAGCTAGAACAATGGCGGGTGAAACGGTGTGGATTGCATCGGGTCCGAGAAGTCTCCGAAGCGCGTCGATGTCGACGCTTGAATCTTATAAGAGTTGCTCGCCGGTGCTGACAGTTGCGGTCTCGCAAACTCTGGCGGCAGATGAGGATCTTGATATTCAGAGATCCTAGATGATGCAGACTGTCGATCCCATTCCATGGGGGGGTCGCGGAGGAAACCAGGGCATGCCACCTGGAAATGGGTACACCCCGTACATGTATTGCCACTGGCATTGGTCCCAGGGTGATAGAAAATGTGTGGGCGATCAATCCCGACTGTCATGGCCCTGTTGGGACGGGTGAGCTACGCTCGCTCCGTGCTCCAAATAAAGGCTCTCCACGCTGGGAGACCGGGGGACCCGTGTCAGGTCAATGTCTTGCTCAGAGTCTATGAGCTGAATTGGGTTGTGAAGAAGGTGAGGACTGCACGCCCATGGCCTGAGGAGTCAAGCAGAGCGGCTCCATCTGAGGTAATCCCTGTAAATATCGGGATTTTAGTGGAGGAGCTCTTTTTGTGCTTCTTATGCTTGACAGGCCGATAGTCCTTGCCCACCCGGTTTTTCTTAGTGGGTGTATGGGCTATGGACTGAGATGTCGGGATCAAGTGTTTCAGCACCGATCTGTCGGCATTGGATTGGCTCGGTGTCGAAGACCGTCAAGCCATCGACCCCGACACGGGGTTCAACACAGAGACGTGTCCCGAAGAGCCCTGTGACGATGCCATCAGAGAGAGAGCCGACTCAAGTAGTGCCACTCGCAGTCTTGCCACACAGTTCTTCCTCGTCTGATGGGAGAATTTGGCGCAGTGGGCACAAGAGTCAACGCAGTGCAATTCTCCCAGGCACAATAAACAAAGGGAGTGTCCATCAGGGGGTGCAATTTTACTGCCACACTTCCAGCACCGTTTGAAGAAGCCCCACCGTTTGGCCATAAGCCGTAGGCGGGTAGAAAAAAATCTGCCAAGGCAGACGGAAAGAAACACCAAACTATCTAACTAAACTGAAAACTAACCTAGCTAACTACAAAACAGAAGAAGAAGAGGCCTAAACCAAAGTTTTTTTACCGACCGAGGCGTAGAGAGTCCTACCAATGCGGCAGTCAGAAGAGAACTGGCAGGATAGTCATGCCGCTCCCCTGGTCATGCGCACTGGAGCCCGGCGCGTGACCGGGGAGCGGGTGCGAAAATCTCTTTAGCTTTCCACAATAGTGATCAGGGTCGGTGCAGGCGCACTATATCCCAGAGGTGTGATGCACAGAGACCACGAAGAAGATCAAGCCCCCCCCTCACCCGAAGCTGAACTGGTCTGAAGAAATCCATACTCCAAGGTACCCCGAGGCTGTACCGCTTAGCCTCAACTGATCCTCCAGCGAAAGCAGAGGCCCCAGTTAAGATCTTTTTGCCAGTTAAGTTTTCCTACGGAGATTTTGACAGGCAGAGGATGCAATTTCTTGCCAGAGTTGGTGGAGTGTTTCTGGAAACATCTTAAGACTTCTGTTTACCACCGCCAGTCAAACGGACGGCTTAAAGACCACTAGTGAGGGGGAGCTCACCACCTCCCCAGGCAGCTGGTTCCACTGTTGCACAACTCTGACTGTCAAAAAGTTTTTCCTAAGATCCAGCCGGTACCCTCCCACACTCAATTTAAACCCATTCTTGTGAGTCCTCTCCTCTGCCGCCAACAGGAACAGCTCCCTGCCCTCCTCTAAGGGACAGCCCTTCAAAAACTTAAAGAGAGCCATCCTGTCCCCCCTCAACCACCTCTTCTCCAGACTGAACATTCCCAAGTCCCTCAGCCTTTCCTCAGAGGGCTGGGTCTCCAGGCCGAGAGGTTCAATGGGGCTGAGAGGCTCAGTGGGACTCTGAAAGGGATGCTCCAGGCATATGCTGACTCTCAACCCCAAGCTGGGGATCAGCAGGGCTCTTTTTGTAGAAAAAGCACAGCAGGAACTCATTAGCATAACAGGACACACCCAACAGCAGAAACGCATTAGCATATTAGGCCACACCCTTGACAGAGCAGCTCATTAGCATATGATGCCACACCCCACATTACCAGAAGTGTGGTCATCCAGCCACACCCACCTTTTGCTTCTTATTCTGTTTACCTTGTTTGATGTCAAAACCCAGGGCCTTTTTTTGTAGCAGGGACTCCTTTGCATGTTAGGCCACACGCCCCTAATGTAGCCAATCCTAATGAGTTCCTGCTGTTGGGTGTGGCCTATTATGCTAATGAGTTCCTGCTGGGCGTGGCCAACTCGGGAGCCAGCCGGAACTCCGTTCCTGTGCGTTCCTGCCCAACAATAGCCCTGGGGATCAGAAGCTGCCACAGTTGTTGTTTGACTACAGGGAAGTTCCTCAAGAGTCCACGGGGCTCTCAACTTTTGAACTCACGGTTGGACGGAAGGTCAGGGGACCAGTGGAGCAGAGTGACTAGGCTGTGTTGCCCAGTTTGAGGATTTTATCCTAGAGACTTAATACAGTCTGGTTGACAGTGCCGTCACGTCACAGCCCACTTAAGACAACGCCGTAGGTTTTCCAAGGTAGTTTGCCATGGCCTGCCTCTGCACAGCAACCCTGGACTCCCTTGGTGGTCTCCCATCCAAGTACCGACCAGGGCTGACCCTGCTTAGCTTCTGAGACCAGATGAGATCGGACTGGCCTGAGCTACCCAGGTCGAGGCAAGAGCCATTCAGAGGTGGGTTGCCACTGCCTGCCTCTGCGTAGTGAAACTGGACTTCCTCTGTGGCCTCCCATCCAAGTACGAACCAGGGCCGACCCTGCTTAGCTTCCAGGGTCTAATAAGATCGGGCCAGCTAGGCCATCCAAGTCAGGGCAGCAACTAAGGATCGCAAAGGAGCAGCCGACTTACAGAGACCCCTTGTGGGGTTTTCGAGACAAGAGATGAACAGAGGGGGTTTGTCATTGCCCACCACTGCATAGCAACCCTGGACTTCCTTGGTGCTCTCCCATCCAAGGACTAACAAAGACCGACTCTGCTTCGTTTCTGAGGTCTGACAAGATGGGGCTAACCAGGACCATCCAGTTCAGGGCCCCTTATTACCGCCAAAGGAAAAAAAAAAAAACCAGAAGAAGCCACTTTAAATACTGGCCAGCAGGTGGTGCTATTGCCACACATTACCAAGTTCTGACCCTTTACAGGTTTCTCAAGTAAATAAATTTATGTATTTATTTTTATTTATTTAACCTTCGACTTCTATCCCGCTGACCCCCTAGGGGCTCTGAGTGGCTTACAATTCCAATTAGCCAATCTAATCTAGGGCCACATATGAAGGGGAGATGAGAAGCCTACCAGGCACCCCTATCCTGTTGTAGCAGATCTTCTTATTGCGAGGGGGCAGTCCGGCGGCGACCCTCCTCCGGCGCAGGTCTTCGCTGTTCCGCTTTTTTCCGGCCGCCGCAACTCCGCCTCCAGGCCTGGACCACTCCGTGCTTCCGCGCATGCTCGCAGCGGCCTCCGTCCAAGTCAGGCTCCGGCCTGCCGCGTCGCTCCGCCTCCGCACCTTGTTGGTCCGGCCTCCTTCGTTCGCCTCCTCGCCTCACCAGCCGCCATTCCTCTCCGTTGTCGCCGCCGTTCATCGCTCTCCATTCTCCGCTTTCCGCCATCACCGCTATGCCAGGGCAGGGTGCCCCCCCCCGCTCTAATAGCAGGTCCCCATTTTATCTACTTGCCCTTTAACGGGCTTTCGAACCGCTGGGTGGACGGGAGCTGGGACATAGGGCCAGGAGCTCACCCTGACCGCGGTGGGGTTCGAACTGCCGAAGCTGTTCGCCCAGATGTTAAAGCAGGCTTCCCTTACTGCCTGCGCCACCGCTCCTTTTTTTTACCGAAAAATCCCATTTTTCTTTCTCCTTCTTTGCTGATTCACACGTTATGTCGGCTATGCTGAAAGGAGGCAAAATGGGGGTCAGTGCTGAATGCTGCAGTTAGCTGCTTCATGGTGCTTGGGTAGATCCTGACTGCACAAAGGAGGGGGTTAAAACACTGAATGAATTCGTGTACGTTTGCTATGGTCTGTGTCTAGGGTTGCCAGGTGCTTACCTTCTTCTGGTGGGGGGCTGCAGTCTTCTCCCCTGTATTTTCTGGCACCTGGAAGTGATGTCATCACACCGGGCACATTGTACAGGGGACGCTCCAGCACTTGGCTTAAAACTCTATGGTCACCAAGCAATGTCGGACATGATGGCAGTACGTCAGGCGCAGCGGGGCTCTTTGGGGGTGAGGTTCCCCCCACTGGCCATCTGGCCAGCGGCAGATCGGGGGCCCCAGAATCAGGGGGCCTTCTGCTTCCATTGGGGGGATGGCAACCGTATCTGTGCTGGTCTTGTGAGGGATGTTCTAAATTAAGCACTGGCTCTAGTTCAGTGATGGCGAACCTTTTAGAGACCGAGTGCCCAAACTGCGACCCAAACCCCACTTATTTATCGCAAAGTGCCAACACGGCAATTTAACCTGAATACTGACGTTTTACTTTAGAAAAAACAACTCCTACATTAACTTAAGAGGATCCAAACAAAGTAAGGAAAGCAATACCAAATGCTTTCATTGACTTAAAATTATTTGGCAGAGAATTTGACACTTTAATGATGGTCTGGGCCTGGCTGGGGCGATGGCACAGAGAGGGCTCTGAGTGCCCACAGAGAGGGCTCTGAGTGCCACCTCTGGCACCCGTGCCATAGGTTCGCCACCACTGTTCTAGTTAGTGTGCTGTAGTCGAAAGTTGTGGACAAACACTTGGGTCCAAATCCCCGCTCTGCCATGGAAGCTTGCCTGGTGACCTTGGGCCAGTCACCCTACCTCACAGGGTGGCCGTGAGGATAAAATGGAAGAGAGGAGCGCAATATTGCAAGCTGCTTTTGGTCCCCACTGGGGAGATAACAGGGTACAAATTGCCAAATAAATAAATTGGGCTGTTTTGAGGGTAAGCTGGAGGAAGGGAGTGCCACGTATCTCCCCCTGAGCGTCTTCCAGGAACACAAGGATAAAAACTTAATTTCAGTGCTGCCGATGTGGTTTTATTAATTTGTAGTCCATGTTAAGCCTCACTATGAGGCGAAGGATGATAAGAAATGTAATTAAGGGCAGCAGCTATCAAAAGGGAAGGGATTTCCTTCAGTTTTAGGGACCCAGAATTCATGTCAAAGTCTGCCCTGTTAATGAAAGTTACAAAGAAAGTCTGCAGTATACAGAAAACATGGACAGTGTGTGGCTATAAGAGGGCCAGATAATCTAATTTGTTTTCAGTGATATTGGTAAGTAAGATACCATTATTGAATGGCACCATAATAACTAGGTTTGCTGGTCTCCAGCTGGGGCCGGGAGATCTCCCAGACTTATAACACAGCAACAATACTTCAAACTAGGTTGCCAGCCTCCAGGGTGGATCTCCTGAAATTATAAGCAATCTCTGGACTACAGAGATCATTTCCCCTGGAGAAAATGGCTGCTTTGGAGGGTGGACTCTTCTGCTGAGGCCCCTCCCCCTCCCCAAATGCCGCCCTCTCCAGGCTCCACCCTCCAAATCTCCAGGTATTTCCCAACCCGGAGCTGGCAACCCTACCTGATCCATGATCTTAGAGGTTCTATCTAGTGAGTGCTTTTGGAAAAAGACCACAGGAATGTCATAAGTTAAATATCATTTTGGAGATATCCGTTTGAAGTATTGTTGCTGCGTTAGTCTGGGATAATGAGAAGACAGGAAAGGAGGCTCTGTCGTCGTCAGCTACGGGATCTAGATTTGTCTTGCTGAACTAGGGTGGCAATTTGTGCAGACACAGAGGAATTTCAGACAGGCTATATAATCCGGAAGACGAACGGTTCCCAAACGGTTTCTGGTCTGTCATTTCAGACAGAACCGTTTTAGATCCGGTTCCCTACCGGAATATATTTTTAATTTCAGACACAAATGCTTCTGTCCCGTTTAGGAAACGGGGCTGAAGTGTTTTACCTGTCAACCATTTCCAAGTAGTCTTTAGTTTCCTCTCCCGGTTCCGATGCGCTTTTTCCCATCGTTTTTTGCCTGCGCGGGCAATCTCGAGCTTTTTTTTTTTTTGGAACGTTCGCTTTATAGCGCTATAGTGCTAGAACGGTATAACACAACAGCATTATATCAACCCCATTGGAATGCCTGGAGTGTTTTGTTATAGTGCTATAGCGCTATAGCACTCTAAAGCGAATGTTCCCCCCCAAAAAAAAGCAGCCAGAGATCACCCGCACGGGCGAAAAATGGCGGGGGAAAAGCGGTGCAGTCTGAAATGGCAAACCGCTTCAGATCCAGCTCTTTACCGGAAGGGGAAAGCCATGTGTGAAATGGCAGCCCTATACCGGTTTACTCCATGACGGATCAAAAATGGCTTCAAAATGGGTTAAAAAGGGTAATGTGAAATTCCTCATGGTCTTTGTGTATAGATCCAGTTGGTCAGCCATGTTGGTCTGGAGCAGTACAACAAATTTAGAGTCCAGTGGCACCTTGAGAGCCAGTTTGGTGTCGTGGTTAAGTGTGCGGACCCTAATCTGGGAGAACCAGGTTTGATTCCCCATGCCTCCACTTGCAGCTGCTGGATGACCTTGGGCAAGCTGTAGTTCTGATAAGAGCTGTCCTTGAAAAAGAGCAGTATCTGTCAGAGCTCTCTCAGCCCCACCGACCTCACAGGGTGTCTGTTGTGGGGGGGGGGCGGGAAGGGAAAGGAGGTTGTAAGCCGCTCTGAGACTCCGAATGAAGGGCGGGGCATAAACTTAATCTCCTCCTCCTCCTCCTCTTCAAGACCAACAAAGGCTTATTCAAGGTATGAGCTTTCATGCGCACACACACTTTATATCACACACAAGCTCATACCTTGAATAAACCTTTGTTGGTCTTAAAGGTGCCATTGGACTCTAGATTTGTTATAGTCTGCATAGGCGTAATCTTCGTGGGGGCAGCGGGGCTTCAGCCCCCGCCGAAATTTTCAGGAATGTGCTCAGCCTCCCCCGGGGGACACCCTTGCTCCTAGCACAGCAATGCCTCTGGCCCAGCCCCAGCCCCCCCCCCCGGGAAATTGGAAAGTCTACACCCTTGATAGTCTGTGTGCGCATGCGCATATGTGCTTGCATGCCTGGAAGTCATGGTGACTTCTGGTGACCCCTAGTGGGGTTTGGACATTTCAGAGAGGTGGCTTGATTGCCCCTCTCTGCATCACGGCCCTGGTATTCCTTGGAGGCCTCCCTTCCAATTACTCGCCAGGGTCGGCCCTGCTTAGCTTCCGAGATCTGACGAGACCTGGGTTATCCAGGTCAGGGCTGTGCAGACACAGTCTTGAGATAATGCCCCCCACCAAAGACCTGCTTCCTGCAGGCCTTGATTTTTCTTGTGGTCAACAGATTGCATAACTTGTTCACAACAAAAAACAATATAAATTCGCACTTGGATTGCTTTCAGCAGCCCTGAAAGCCAGATTTCCTTTGGCTGGATGCAAGACCCACTGATTAACTGGGGGATAAATTTCAATCTGCCGCGTAAAGCTCTAATTAACGGCAGGTCGTGAATCTGCTGACCCTTTTCCCAGGCTAGGGAGGATCTTTGCCTGCCAGTCGGAGCAGGCCGCCCTGGATTTGAGGGGGCCGGACTCTGGCTCTGTGGAAAGCAGCTTCGTTAAGAACAGCCTACACTGGTTATGATACAAGTAAAGTAATTACTGCCAGAGTAATTCAGGACTGTAATTATTCCTGGAAAATAAAATAAACTTGGCATATGTGCTTGTAAAGGAGAAATGTGTTCCTAGGGCCATGGAGAAAAATCTGTTGCTGTCGATTAGAGCACTATTTTTTTTTAATTTACATGTGATTTCTATACCGCTCGTAACCCCTAGTGGGTCTCAGAGCAGTTTACATAGGACTACATATGTAGTCAACCTAACTAGGGCCACAATTTGTGCGGGGGGGGGGTGTTACCTAACAGCACCCAGGTGGCGGCATCCTTCTTCTTTTTCCTGACGGCTCCAAGCGCCGTCTTGATGCTCCGAGCAGCTGGCGACCGTCGGCGGGCTTTTTCCTGGTGGTCCTCCGTTGACGCGCATTGCTGCAGGCTGCGGCCGCCGGCTATGCGTCCATCAGGCTCCAGCCGCGCCGCGCCTCGTAATTGCGTCGTCTCGACTCCGCCTCCTTTCTTCCGACCGGTCACCGCTTTCACAGTCCACCAGACGCCGCCATGTTCTTTCAAGCCGCTTCCTCTCGCCTCTCGCTGCCATCTCTCTCGCTTCTTGCTGCCGCCGCCGTTAGCACTCCTGGCATGGGACCAGGAGGAGGGTGCCCCCTGCCTCTAAGACAGGTACCCATTTCTCTACTTGGTGTTAATTTCGAGCCACTGGGTTGGCGGGAGCCGGGACTGGGGGCCGGGAGCTCACTCCGGCCGCGGTGGGGATTCGAACAGCCATTATGACTGTTCGCTCAGATGTTACAAGCAGGCGTTGAATTGCCTGCGCCACCGCTCCCTAGTGATTCTGCACTAACGGTTTACTTTCCTTTCCCTCCGGGGAGAGGCGGGGTTTGGGGAGGGGGAGGGACCTCAGCGGGGTATAATGCCATAGAGGCCGCCCTCCAAAGCAGCCGTCTGATCCGGGGGAATGGATCTCTGCTTGCTAGAGATCAACTGTAATTCTGGGAGATCTCCAGGCCCCACCTGGAGGCTGGCAACCTTAAATGGTAGCTTCATTGCCTGTGTAAATAAAGAGCACCTAAACACACAATGCTGCATTATAGTGCTTTATATTGTCTATCAGGGGCTGCAGGCAGTTTGGCCCGATATAGTTGCTTCCCCCAATGGATTAAACCGGCTGGCTCACACAGCCACATCTGGCAGCCGTTCCCCAGGCGTACTCACTCCGTCATAAGACAAGTCGGGGATGGAGTAAATAGACAGCAGATGGGTTCCGGTGCTAATGGAACCCCGTGCATTCGTCCCACGTTGCCGGATGTCTGAACATGGGACAGTGCAAACAAAGCAGATTGGTGGTCTGGACCTGCCCATCCGTTCCAGGCAGGTTTTAACTTCCCCAGCTCTGTGCGCATAAGCACCCCCATAGGAAACTGTAGTTGAATGCCCAGGAAAGTGGAGAGAGATGTTAGGGGAAGTGACTAGAGTGTAGCGGCCAATAGGTTAATGGGGGGCTGGGAAGAGATTCCTGAAATTCCAGATGGAGGCACCACTTCGGTTGGGGGCACATATGCATGTGCCAGGGGAACTAAAAAAAACCCACAACCCAAATCGTGCTACATGGATGGTGCACTGCAACACTGTGAACAATCAACTGTGGCCCCCACATGATATAAAGGTGCCTCGGGGTGTGGTGCCTGACCAAGGTTCTCCATTCCCGATTGAAACTGTGAGATCTGAGCCGCCTCCAAAGCACCCCAACCTGCCAGTCTGACCGCAGCCAGGATCACCACCGCCTGTTCTGACCAGCAGCAGCTCTCCAGGGCCTCAGGCAGAGGTCTTTCACTTCCCCTATTACTTGGACCTTTTAACTGGAGAGCCGGGGAATTGAACCTGGGACCATCTGCATACAAAGTACATGCTCATCCTCTGAGCCAGAGCCCTTCTCCAGCCATGCTTGTGTACTGCAGATGGTTTGGGCTAAGCTTCCTTTCAGGGAAGCATCCACCTGGACCAAATTGAGACATAGGTTTCCTGTCTCATTACCAATGCTGATTTCTCCACACCTCTTACCTTGCTGGTCTTCTCTCTGAAGGCAGTGTGCGCAGTTGAACTGCTGTCTCTCTTGGAGACAGATCAATCTGGGTAGCCGTGTTTGTCTGTGTAGGAGTAGAAAAGAGCAAGAATCCAGGAGCCACCTTAAAGACTAACAAAATATGTGGCAGGGGGTGAGCTTTCGTGAGTCACTGCTCACTCCTTCAGATACAGCTAGAATGGGAATCCATCCGTCCCATTCGTTGGAAAGTGGAGTGATTTCAGATGCCGAATGACATTAGCAGGCAAATGACAATAGCAGGTGAATAACATTTTAACCTTCCGGGACATTCAGTTGCTGACCTAAAAGTAGCAGTTCTCTTACAAAGGAATTTCAAAGGGGAGATTAGAAAGAGACTGCTGAATTGCAAATGGTAATGAAGCTCAAGACAATGCATCCTCCTGGACCGAATTGAGACGTAGGTTTCCTGTCTCATTACCAATGCTGATTTCTCCACACCTATTACCCCTCTGCATATCTCACCTAAATCCAACCACACCAGCTATTGTTATTCACCTGCTATTGTCATTTGCCTGCTAATGTCATTCGGCATCTGAAATCACTCCACTTTCCAATAATTAGGACAGATGGACTCTCATTCTAGCTATATCTGATGAAGTGAGCAGTGACTCATGAAAGCTCACACCCTGCCACAGATTTTGTTAGTCTTTCAGGTGCTCCTGGACTCTTGCTCTTTTCTACTGCGGTCTCTCTGTCCCCTTTTGTTCCACCCTTGATGGTTCGGCATGGCCGGCAGTCTCTTTGTGGCAATTAGACTTGCTACAAGGAGGATCTTGCAGGTTTGAATACCACCACGGTGTCCTTCAGGAGCCCAGGACCTTGATTTCATTTGAACCTTGCTGATTGACTGGTGGGTGGCTTAAGTGTGAATGTGAAAGAAAGAAACAGCAGTTGCAATGAATCCTTCCCCTTCCCCGCCCCCCAAAACATGTAGCATCCTGGAGTTCTGTTTAAACTTACAGGGAAATCTAAAATACGCTTGGTTAGGATTTTTCTATATTTATAGAGAGAGGCTGGGTAATGCTCAGCTGGGCTTCTGGGGGAGTGAAATGAGAAGGTGTTCCATTATTGAGCTTGCTGGGGACGCAGTTCCCTTCCAAAGAAACCTCTTCGTGTAAGGGAAGCCAGGTCAGATTGCTGGTAACCCCTCCGGAGACGGGTAAAACCGTCGGCTTATCTGAAGGGCTTTAGACTAAACGGAGGAAACAGGTGGGCTCTCAACAACCGGAGAGGGCTTGCTGCGTTTTGCACGCCTGTGAGGGATCCTATAGCACTCTGACACCGTTTTCTGAAGCAGTGCCATGGGCAGGATCGGCCTTTTCTCTGATGAGCTCAGTGGGAAGCTTCCAGGGGGAAATTGGTGGTAACCAGAGGTCATTTCGAGGGGATCGCAGTTCCCCCGGGTGAGGTACGGGGGGGCGGGGAACATGACAAAGCCCCGCCCCCTGCTTCCGGCCCTCATTCAGCCAGGAGGAGGCAGGAGAAGAGGGAGGGTAAGTTGCTTCCTCCCTGCCTCTCCCCACCCCTGCCTGCCTGGGGTCAGGGAGGGCCTTCGTGGGGCTTCCTCGCACTCCCGCCGGCCTTGCAGGTCCACCGCTGGGCCCCTCATGGGGCTCGGCAGTGAAGCTGTAAGGCCGCCGGTGGCGGCCAAGACCGTTGCGGGGCGGGTGTGTAGCCTTATGACACACTTCCGGTGATGTCAGGGGGTGTGTGGCCTTATGACAAACTTCCGGTGATGTCAGGGGGTGTGGCATATGCTAATGAGTTATGCTAATGAGTCCTCCTAGCTCGTTTTCTACGAAATGACCCCTGGTGGTAACAAGAGGGGCACTACCCTTTTGGAATCCCCTGGTCCTTCATCTGCACCAGCTGTCCGGCTGCCTCCCCCGTGCGGGATTCAGCCAAATATATAGGTGGCAATTATAGGCAGAAATCGCGAGTCTGTCCAGCCAAACCTGTTACAGAATTCATTCTTGCTCTTCGGCTTCACACTGTGCCTCTTAGCTGCCTAGGGAACCCCCAGCAGGCCTTCTATTGTTCGAGGAGTTCAGCCGTTAATCTCCCCTCTGGCAGGCATCTTCTTCCAAGCCCGAAGATGTGTTAATAGAAAGCGACCTTTGGCACCTGTCCACTGTGTGGTTTCTCTGCCGCTTTAGAGTCTCACTGGGAGGCAGCCTCGGTTACCACCTCAGCTACCTCCGAGAACCGGAAGTCTCGTGGTGGGGAAAACACAGGGCGATTCTGCATCTAGCATTCGCTCCACATTTTCTCGACCGGGGCTGGTTCTGCATTGGCTTTTCCCTCTGTTCTTTTACAAAACCCATGTTGGGACAGAAATTCCCGTCTACATTGCATGCCGCTTTCGCTTCCTTTGATCGTCAGATTTTATGGTACCCTCCAGACTGCATGCCGCTCTCGCTTTCTTTGACCATCGGGTTTTTATGGTACCTTCTGCATGGCGTTGCCCCGAGGTATTTGAATGTGGTTTTCAGCTGCACTTTCCCCTCCCAACTGAGAAAACGTGGAGCAAATGTTAGATGCAGAGTCGCCCTGGGAGGAAAAAGTGCAGCTCAAAAACACATTCAGATACCTCGGGGCAACGTCATACTGACCGCAAAGTCACCTCTGAACAGCCACAAATCTATGCAGAACGTACCATAAAATCCGATGGTTAAAGTCAGTCAAAGCAGCATGCAATGCAGAGGGGAATTTCTGGCCCAAGGTGGGTTTTGTAAAACAACGGAGGGAAAAGCCAATGCAGCGCCAACCACAGCTTTGCTGGGAGGCGAAGCATAGCGTAGATAATGTTGCCTCGCAGGCTGAGCCAGCATCTTATTTCCAGTTGGGATCTGTTTGGACTGTGGGGCCTCTGATGGGGCTTCAAAAGGGAATTAGATAAGCAGAAGAGGGGGACCCGCGATACTCGCGGGGGGGAGAAGAGCTCCGTCTCCTCCATCCCCCCCGCTCGATCTCCCCAAGTCGGCGGCAGCGGCGGCGAGGTCGGTCCTCCCCCCCGGCTCCGAGGTGGCGGAGGCGAGTCCGGTCCCCCCCTGGCTCCGACCCGGCTGGGCTCCGGCGGCGGCAAGGCCAGTCCTCCCCCCCGGCTGGCTCCGAGGCGGCGGCGAGTCTGGGCCCCCCTGCACGGCTGGGCTCCGCGGCGGCGAGGCCGGTCCTCCCCCCGGCTCCGAGGGCGGTCCTTCCCCCCCCCTTTGCCAGGCTCGGCGGCGGCGAGGCCGGTCCTCCCCCCGGCTCCGAGGGTGGTCCTTTCCCCCCCCTTTGCCAGGCTCGGCGGCGGCGAGGCCGGTCCTCCCCCCCGCCCACCCACCTCCGAGGAGGAGGTGGCGGCGAGGCCAGCTACAGACTTTCGGGGGGATTTAAACATCCCCTTGAAATTTGTTTCAACTTTTTGGATTTTTGTGCACACGTGAGGACCGCCCCACGTGTGCACAAACCTCCCCTCCCCCCCAAGTGCCCCCGGAGCACGGATTTAGCGATCCGCACTCACAAGGGCACCTTCGCTATTAGTATATAGATATGGAGCCGAGGTCCATCAGTGGCTATTAGCCACAAGGTATAGATAGGGGTTCTGGGGCAAGTGATGCTCTGTCTTCTTGGTGCTTTGGGGGGGGGGTCAACAGTGGGAGGGCTTCTAATGTCCTGGCCCCACTGCTGGACCTCCTGATGGCACTGGTATTTCTGGCCACTGTGTGACACAGACTGTTGGACTGGATGGGCCTTTGGCCTGATCCAACACTGGCGTCTCTTATGTTCTTATGCCTGGGCATTTGGAGTTTTAAGCTTGCAGTTTTAACCCTGGACGAGTTTGGTAGTTTTAAGTTCAGAAGCTTGCAGTTGCAACCCTGGAGGAATGCAAGCAGCGTGAGCTTTGATCCCTGTTAATTTCCACTAGCCCTAGTGTTGCTGATTTCTCTCCCCGCCCCATAATCCAGTTTTGTATCTGAACAATAGCAGTTTTCTTACTTTCACAGAGGAAGCAGCACACCTCTCGTCCTGACATCCTGCTCCATATTAAAGCTGCAGAAAGCCCAGGCTTTTTCAGTTGCAGCTGCAGAGACCGCATGTAGCAACCTGGGACTTTGGATGTCTGACTTTGCTCTGTGGGACCATCCTGCACCTGGCCATGTGAATGGCGGGGGTCTCCTCTCCCCCTCCAGTGTGACTTTCCTCCTCCCAACAGTTTTACCCTCAAAACCCATTCCAGAGAGCCAGTTTGGTGTAGTGGTTAGGAGCGCAGACTCTAGTCTGGGAGAACCGGGTCTGATTCCCCACTCCTCCACATGCAGCTGCTGGTGTGACCTCAGGTCAGTCACAAGTTCTCTCAGAGCTGTTCTCTCACAAGCAGTCCTCAAAAGAGCTCTCTCAGCCCCGCCTACCTCACAGGGTGTCTGTTGTGGGGAGGGGGAAGGGAGAGGAGTTTGTAAGCTGCTCTGAGACTCCTCCAGGTAATGAAGGGTGGGGTATAAATCCGACCTCTTCTTCTTCTTCCTTTGGTTTGAGACTGTTTGAAATGGGCTTGCAAACCACAGTTTTGAGCAAGATCCTGGTTTTTGGTGAGGAGCAGGAAACGAGCAACTAGAATGAGGGGGTCTGAGGAAGGAGCGCATTTACATGGCTGAGTCCTTATCTCCATACCACAGATCATGGGACACCAGAACGACGTGGTGGGGCTTTTGAGATCCAGTCTGTCAGCCACTGATCGACCCACTCAGTCCAAGCCCTATCATAAGGCTGCCAACGCTGGGTTGTGAAACTCCTGGAGATTTGGGGGTGGGGCTTGGGGAAGGGGGGGGATCACAGCCATAAAGACCACCCTTCAAAGCAGCCCTTTTGTCCGGCGGAACTGAGCTCTGTACCCTGGAGATCAGTTGTAAAACCAGGAGATCTCCAGGGCTCACCTGGACGCTGGCAACCCAAAGGCCCAATGAGAAAGCAGGCACTTTCCCCTTCAAGAAGCTCAAACCCCACGGCAGAACTAAAGGCCAGTCTCGTTAAAATCATTATGGAAAAATACATTTATTATTATCATTATCATTATTAATAAACATATTGAACCTTTTGAATTTCCAAAACAGAATGATCTCTTTAATTTACAACTGGTTCCATTATGCTTTTGACTGGATATCGTTGACATATTTTAGCCAGCACCAAAAGGGAAAAAAGGAGAGGAAATATTACCATGGGTACAATTCATATGTAAATTAACTATGGGGGGGGGAGGAAATATGTACACGTGTCAATCTGTATTGAAAACATACACGGTAGTATTGCCCTGTATTAGAATAAAATATGGATATTCAACTGTAGTCGGGTATTTTTAGTTGTACCAACTATGAAAGGGGGGGGGGAGAGAAAGATAGCACCATATGACAGTGAGAATCGACACCCTGCATACAAAACATTGTGCAATTACAATTGTACAGTACTTTCAGAAACGGTACACAGCGTGCGAGTTTACAGAATGGAAATGCAGCAGTTACAATCTGCCCGTCTCCCAGGGAACAAACCAAAGACATGGCCATCTACAATAAGCACCATTTGTTGATACAGTGTAGTTTTCAAACTCTGCTCTGGGGGAGATTATCAGCCACCCGCTCACTGAGAAGTCCTCCAATAACCCTCCTGGGCTTACCGGAAAGACAATTTGCGCTTCTCGGATTACCCAGTGCTCCTCCAGGTGGTAGGGTATGGTCTAAAGTTGCAATCTACTGTGGCAAAACCGCAGAGAGGCCTCGCATGCCTACTGATGCCCCCCCACACACACACACAATGAACAGAGTAGGTGCCAAGTACATCTGGGTTGTGTGCACAGATGGTCCACTTGAAGAAGTTACAGGTAAGCGGCCATTGTGTCATTGTCCCCTCCCCCCCAGATCCTGATATGCAAAGCGTCTCCTGAAGACAGAAGGCCTGATACCCACTGGTCACAGGAATGGATTGTCATGAGTGCGAAAGCTGATACAAAATGGGTGTATTGAGAAGGATTTGGGGGAGGTTTTTGGAAAGGGACTTGGAGAGGAAACAGACTGCTCCGCTTTTAACCGAGGGATTGCTGCTGAAAGCCGAATCCAAGGAGCCAGGGCTGTTTTTGGGCAGGAACGCACAGGAACGGAGTTCCGGCTGGCTCCTGAATTGGCCACACCCAGCAGGAACTCATTAGCATAATAGGCCACACCCAACAGCAGAAACTCATTAGGACTGGCTACATTAGGGGTGTGTGGCCTAACACGCAAAGGAGTTCCTGCTATAAAAAAAACCCCTAAACAGAATAAGAAGCAAAAGGTGAGCGTGTCTGGATGACGACACTTCTGCGAACATGGGTTGTGTGGCCTAATATGCTAATGAGCCGTGCTGTCAGGGGCGTGGCCTAATAAGCAAATGAATTTCTGATGTTGGGTGTGGCCTATTATGCTAATGAGTTCCTGCTGGGCTTTTTCTACAAAAAAAGCCCTGCAAGGAGCTATGTCGACAGTGCAGTTCTAAGCTGAGTCATACCCATCTAAGCCAACTGACTAAGGGCCACACTGGAAAAAATGTGTGACACGCGTCAGGCGAGGGGGTGGGTAGGCGCCTGACCCAACTTGCAGTCACAGTTAGCATCGAGGAACTAAAGTTCCCAAGTGCTCCAGGGCTCCGTTCGGAGCAGCACCGTGATTGGGGGTGGGGGGCGCTCAGCCTTCCCTCCTATACAGTTTTCTCCAGCTGAAACTGCTGCAAGGGCCTCTGCCCTCCCGTGGGGCACCATGTGCTGCAGACTGCTGACCCACTCCACGTGGATCATCCAGTTTGGCCCCAGAAGGGTGTAATTCTGCTTAGGATGCTGCTGTCACTATGCTGAACGGAAGAAGCTTGCCCAGTGAGAGGGATTTTTTAAAATTTGTTTATTTGAACAGCAAACCCACTAATAGTTTTGTTAACTCTAGTCAGTTTCGACAGATGTTTGTTATACAGTATGGACAGTAAGACCCAGGCAGAGCTAGAAAGGTCTGATTAAAAACAGTGGGTATCGTTCCAGATGCACTCAAAATCCTTGGGGGGGAACTATACAGATGTATATAACACTTAGTGATCCTTGGGGGGGGGGGGCAGAGAAACCCTCAAAACAACAACATGTTACACTAAAATGCATTTTAAAAAAGGAACAAACAACTCCCAACATAAACTGAAATGATCGTAGTTTTTTTTAAAAACGATGTGCCTGTTGACACAGCAACTGCAGAAAAATCTACATCTTATATAGGAGATGATGTAGCAGAGTTGTACCCTTCTAAATCCAAGTTCGTTGGCTTTAAGAAAAATTCTTCAAAGCTTACAACGCTATCCTGCATTACACCTTTTGAAGCACTGGAGGTTTTGAATAATTTCCTTAAAATTGCCCGAAACCCCACCCTTGTTTACATACCAAAAAAATCTTGATTACATGACAACAACTTGGTTTTGTGTTTTTTTAAAATATGTCAGGGTGCTGAATCTGGTACCTCTCCAAAAATCTGTGCCAATCGTTTTTTTGATACAGGGTTATAATCAATCAATTTCCAATCTTTCTTAATCACTGAAAATTACTTGGCTGCTAAATCTGATATGATCATCTCTAAAAATCTGCCCGGACATAATCTCTTCCCGGGCTCAAAGTAGGAACACGTCAGCAATGTGCCCCCACCATGTGACAGTGTTCCTGGAAAATGAACTGCCTGGAGAGGGAATAAATTCCTTTTCGAATTCACCGATGTACAAATTGGCCAATTCTGGCATGCAAAATAACCCTTGATCTGCCAATCTAACTTGTCAGACGAGAAATAATACTCCAGAACTCTCTCTCCCAGCACCTTCCCCCCAAAAAGTGTAGCAAGTCTCTTCCTGTCCCTTGTTAAAGATATATATTTGTATAACGGCCAAAAGCCTTCAGCTGCAGAATATTAGCATACAAGGATTTAGCATCTAATGAGACCAAAAAGACATCCATTTCCACACTGAACACACTGTTCCAAGTTGTTGATAAGAGCAGTAGAATTGCATATGCAAGGAAAGCCAGTGCATTTTGACAAGAGTTCTAAAACACAATCTCTACCAGATAACAATCAGTGTGTGTGTGGGGGGGAGGCTTTTAATGGCCTTTAGGCAATACATAGGATTGGGATTTTCCAGAAAACGAGTGTCCCTGAGATCCAATTTATTCTCCAATAATAAACTCTTCTTCTAAGAGTTTGTTCTCATAGCAATTTTTCTGCAGTCCCCCCCCACCCCCCACTTCACCTTGCAGTCACCTCAACATATCTTCTTGCTGTTTTAATGAATTATGTTCGGGATTCAAGTTTGCATATAGGCATACTGTTCTTAAAATTAAATTTGATCCAGCTAACATTCAGTTAACATTTATTAAAACATTTTAAATGTAAGATTTTATTAATCAGAGCCTCTTGCCCAAGATTTCCTGAATGTTCTCTGTCTTTACAGAATAATCCTGAAGAAGACCTCAAAATGTGTAGGAAATTGTACCTGATATTGTACTACTGGCTTCAAATTGTACTGGTGAGACTCCTGGGCGCAGGTGCTACGCGATGGAAGGAGGAACTGAAGACCAAGTCACACAACTCTTTTTTTAAAAAAAACAAGCCAGGTCCCCCCCCTTGCTGGTTTCCATGTGCCCAAAATGGCCTCAGTGGGCAGTTATCTGCATGACTCTGGAACTGCACATTGAAAGCAGGAGCCCTCCTTTCCCTGCCATGGCCCTGAGTTGAATGGGGCTCCTGCAGGCTTTAAAACTGGTGTTCCTGCATCTGTTGTGGGCTTGGAGGGAAAGCGAGATGGGTCCTGGAAACTACAACCTGACTCTTTAAGGAAAAAACAAGTCTTCTTGTAATTTTGAGACTGCATTCAGGACAGGTGCCCACTTCTAGCCCCTGTCCATTCTCCACCCGAGTGTTCCCTGTAAGCTGAGTTAGTGTGAGCTAGCTCATAGTTTTTTAGCCTCCGGCTCAGACATTTTGGTCTTAGCTCAGGAAGGATGGCTCCAGACCAAACTAATTTAATGCAGTAGCCAAATTGCTTACTCACAACTTCAATGCCAGTAGCTCACAAAGTAGAATTTTTGCTCACAAGACTCCACGGCTTAGAGGGAACTTTGCTCCACCCTCTTTCATAGCTGTGAAGGGATTTGGAGGTAACACAGGCACAAAATCAACGACAGCCACTGGATTCGGCTTCCTTGGAGCAGTCGTCCACAGGACCCGGATGCGGAGGTTACAACAACCAATGCTCCCTCTAAACTGTGGAGTCTTGTGAGCAAAAATTCAGCTTTGTGAGCTACTGCCATTAAAGTTGTGAGCGAGAGATTTGGCTAACTGCATAAATTACTTTGCTCTGGAGCTATCCTTCTTGAGCTAAGGCAAAAATGTGTGAGCCGGGGGCTAAAAAACAGTGAGCTAGCTCACACTAACTCAGCTTAGAGGGAGCACTGGTTACAATTGCACAGAAAGGGGGTTGCCGCCGTCTTTCAGTTGGATCCACTACAGTATCTCAGTGCAGATGGCGGAGTGTACTTGTGGGCCAGAAAAGCAGGTCGCATCTCTGTGTCCCTCCTTGATTACTTTTGAGAAGGAGACATAAGGACCATGGTGAAAACTTAGAAGGGGAACTCAGGTGGTACGAGAGACAGACGGACAGGGTACAACACAGCCCAGGGATCAGGCACGACCCAGAAAAAGCGAGGTGGCCGACTCGTATTCCCAGCAGCTGGGTGCATGGAGTCACCCCGAGATCAAGCAACTTGGAAGAGGTTTGCAGCTGAGGTAAGGCTTGGATCCCAGGCTCTCCATCGTGTTTAACCTTCTGATCCTCTTGCCTTAACGGTTTATTAGCCTGAATTCAGTGGAACTGCCAGTCAAATACCCAAAGCCTCACTGGTTTCAAATATAGGCACCTCCCCCCCGTCTCTTTCAGGAAGTTGAATGGTAACTTACATGGCAGCAGGGCTATTTTGGGGGCAGGAACGCACAGGAACGGAGTTCCGACTGGATCCCAAGTTGGCCATGCCCAGCAGGAACTCATTAGCATAATAGGCCACACCCAACAGCAGAAACTCATTAGGATTGGCTACATTAGGGGTGTGTGGCCTAACATGCAAAGGAGTTCCTGCTACAAAAAAGCCCTGGGTTTTGACAACAAACAAGGTAAACAGAATAAGAAGCAAAAGGTGGGTGTTGCTGGATGACCACACTGCTGGCAACATGGGGGTGCGGCCTAATATGCCAATGAGCTGTGCTGTCAGGGGTGTGGCCCAATATGCTAATGTTCCTGCTGTTGGGTGTGGCCTATTATGCTAATGAGTTCCTGCTGGGCTTTTTCTACAAAAAGAGCCCTGCATGGCAGTATGAAAGAAAATGGGTGCTCCAGGAACACCACTGGTGGACCACACCGTATCTCTGAATATGGCTCCCAAAGCTGCTGTTGCTGCAGCCTTTCTGGTACAGACAGAACACTTTGTAGGCTACAGAGAGGACCACAGACTATCATTTTTAAAAATCAGCACGATCACACAGGAGCAGGAAGGTTAGCACCAGTGGAACTCAGAGAGTGAAACAGACTCTTTCCTTGCTCCGGTTATGTTCATTGCAAACGTTCCCGTTGCCGAGACAGGCTAAAATCTTGCCCCTCGGTTCTTGAGCACCATTAGCGTTGTCCCTGTCGCGGAACACTTGGTAAGATCCTGCTTTTGTCGTCAGGGGAAAATATGACGTCTGGCTCTTTTCAAAACACCTCCAGTTTATCTTTATGGCTCATTGTACTGCAGCACAGGGATGTGTGTGTTGGCTTTTTGTAACAGTATGCGTTTCTGAAAGCGTATCCATTGACCTGACCCGGGTGAGGTGCGGTTAGTAGTTGGAGGGGAAATCACCAAGGAAGACTGGGGTTGCTACGCAGAGGTAGGCTACGGCAAACCACCTCTGCATCTTTTGCCTTGAACGCCCCAGCACACGATGATTATCAGCAGCCTGACAGCTCAGCCTAGCCCTGCCTCGTCAGAGCTTGGAAGCAAAGCAGGGTCGGTACTTGGGGGTGTCAAAGCTGTATTTGCTCCAGCTGTCACGTACAAATGCAGCCCAAATCCAAGTCAATGCTGTTCTCAAGTTTCGTTTCGGCTTCTGGGCTCGCAGCATTTATGTGTTGAACAAAGTTTGAGTCCCATTTAATTCTGGGCACAAGCTTTCATGTGCACATGAAAACTTATACCCCAGATTAAACTTTGTTGGTCTTAAAGATGTCACTGGACTCAGAACATTGTTCTATGGCTTTAGACCAACACGGCTACCCAACCTGAATCTAAATGTGTGTGTGTCTTGCAGCCTTGGATAAAATTGGTGGTGAAAAGCAGTCACAGCTGATTTATGGCAACCCCTCCAGATGTTTCCAAGGTGAGAGATATGCAGGGGTGGGTTGACATTTACCTGCCTGTGGCCCCTGCCACACGGCAGGGAAAACACAGTGAAAAGCGCGGCTTTTAAAAGCCGCACCAAAGTTGCGACGCTGCGGCGGGATCCCACGGATCCCCGAAGCCGCGGCGCATCGCTCCCTGGCACGATCAGATGCCAGGGAGGAAGAGTCGGAGGGAAGGGGGAGGCTGCCGAACTGCTCAAGCATGCGCAGTTCGGCCGGGGGTCGGGATGTGCCGGCGCAAGGACACGCCGGCCGATCCCATGGCCGGTTTGAGGCGCTCTACTTCGGAAGAACCACCCAGGTAGGTGGTTCTTTTTAGTGCGGGTTTTCGGGCGGGAGGGACGGATCGGGGACGGGCAGGCAACGATTCCCAGATGTTGCCGTGGGATCGCGCCCATTTGCTCCGCCCCCGTTCTGTCTCGCTCCCGGACCAAAACCCCTCGTATGAACAGGGCCTGTGTGTAGCAAACCTGGACTTCCTTGGTGGTCTCCAATCCAAATAGTAATCAGGGCTGACCCTGCTTGCTTTCTGAGACCTGAGGATAAGGATAAGCAACTTAAAAAAAAAAAAAAAAAGCAACACAAAAAGACCGTCTATCGCCACAGAGGAAAAGGAAAGTTAGTTCTTGATTAAGTTTTTCTTTGTCTTCTTGTTCTTTTAAAATTATTCTCGGTGGAATGTTGGAGGCAGATGTCCAGGTCTTTCTGCAGCGATTTCAGACACGGCTATCCATCGCTGTTGGCTTGCCTTAGTTTTTCTAGCAAAGTCCCGTCCCCCCCCCGTTTAAATTAAGCATTTCATTAATGGCTCCCCCTTTCAAGCGGTCGTTTCCCCACACACAGTTAGGGCTGAGAAAAGGATTTTGGAAGCCAAGGATTAAGTAACTTCTCTATCTACACTGAGTTCTTTGCCAGAGGCTTACCCTGTTGAGGTACACATAACTTTTTAGTTAATTTTAATTGCTTTTTTCAAATCTTTTCCTTCCAAAAAAAGAAGAAGAAAAAAGAAAAATGGTAGTAAGCCATCCAGTGGCTGCAAATAATCTATATATTACCGGAAAAAATATAGCCATGTCAAAACATTATACGCTTCTATATGATTGGCTTCAAGATGTCTGGGTTTTTTTTGTCCTCCAAAGGTGGATTGCTTTGGCACATCCACATACTGGGGATGCAGTTTCAAGTCTTATAAAGGTAAAGCGCTGGAATCCACCAGGTTCAAGCAACCAGTTGAAGTGCTACAGACCCTGGAGTTTGTGGCTTATAAACAACCTAGGAATCGCTTTGCTGGACCAGGACCAGTTCCATTGAACCAAGTATTCTCTTCGTTCTTGTTTTCAAACAGTGGCCAACCAGGTGTGACCAATAAAGTCTTGATGGCCATTCTTGGTCACTTGATATTTGACATTTAGAGCTATACTGCCTCTGAACATGGCAGGTTCATTCATCTATCGTTGCTAAAAGTCACAGATAGGTCTATCCCCCCCCCCAATAACCCTTTTTGCTCTTTTTTTCTTTTTCTTAAAAAAAAGTTGCCACGAGCTAGTGGCGGTGAGTTCCATAAGTTAATTATGTTGTTTTTTGTGTGTGAAGAAATACATATGAGCTGCAACGTCCTTCTAAGGAGCAAAGCCCGGCTTCATTAACTCTTCTGTTGCATCTTGTTTGCATAGAAGTCTCTGCAGGTCTGGCAACAGCGCTGGTACCACCTCATGTCCTGACAAAGGTTCTTCTCCCGAATCACTCGACAGTAAACCGTCCACTGATCCCCTGCACACTTATATGTCAGAGCAGCTTTTAGAAAGCATTAAAGTTTTTTTAAAAGAAGAAGGAAAGACAGCATATTATGAGAGAGGTTAGAAAATGGGTTTCCAGGGATGGTCTCTCCTCCCTTACTCACTCACTCACTCAGTCAACCTTTATTGGCATAGATCCTCCCTTACTATTCCAGTGCCTGTTGAGACTGATCTCTCAAGCCCTCATTACTAACCCTAACTGCATGATGGAGTGAGCTCCCGTCTCTGGTTCCAGCTCCTGCCAAACCTAGCAGTTCGAAAGCAAGAAATTGCAAGTAGATAAATAGGTACCACTTCGGTGGGAAGGTAACAGCATTCCATGCACCTTGGCATTTAGTCATGCCGGCCACATGACCACGGAAACGTCTTCGGACAGCGCTGGCTCTTCGGCTTGGAAACAGAGATGAGCACCGCAACCCTAGAGTCGGATTCGACTGGCTTTCGAGCAAGGGAAACCTTTACCTTAAGGTGCTATTCTTTTTTACTGTTAAAAAGGTAAAGGTAAAGGTTCCCTTGCTCAAAAGCCAGTCGAATCCGACTCTAGGGTTGCGGTGCTCATCTCCGTTTCAAAGCCGAAGAGCCAGCGCTGTCTGAAGATGTTTCCGTGGTCATGTGGCTGGCATGACTAAACATCAAGGTGCACGGAATGCTGTTACAAACAGATTAACATGGTTGATCTATCACCTTCTAAGGGTTAGCCTGCCGGGGATCTACAGGTAGATGGACATTAGCTCTAGTGTGCAGATGTTGCACGCAGAGTTTAAATGCTAGGCTGGGAGCATACCAAGTCCCACAGGAAAGGTCTTACCTGCCAACATGTCCCCTTGCCTGGTCTCAGTATACGAGACTGGATCTTTAAGACCAATGCTGCTCTGGACAGAAGTACAATTCTCTGCTCCAACTTTTCTCCTTGGTTCAAGTTGCTCAAGAGGGACCACAGCAGAGCATCTTATTTGACCCAAACCACCTTTCCTAGTCTTAGAATGGCTTTAACTTCTTTGAGGGTTCAGACTATGCCTTCAACTGTTCTAGACGGCAACCTATACACAAATACTGATTGCTGCCTGGTTTTGTATTTGTGGAATGTGGCTCAAAAGTGATGGTCACAGTCACAGAACAGACCGCAAAAAGAAGAAACTGTGAGGTTACTGCACTAGAAAATATTTCAATAAACAATCACAAAATTTATACAAAAATGTGTACAAAAATCATATAAATGTACAAGGCAGTTGAAAATGGTGTGACGATGGTCTCCGGAATGTTCTATCGTTTTGATACTATTCTTCTTCCGAAAGTGGATGAAAGCAGCGACTCTTGGTCTGTCATTTCAACAAGTAGGTATCAAAAATTCAACTAAGTTATGAGACATCGGTGAATATTAATGAAATTTTTGATACCTACTTGTTGAAATGACAGACCAAGAGTCGCTGCTTTCATCCACTTTCGGAAGAAGAATAGTATCGAAACGATAGAACATTCCGGAGACCATTGTCACACCATTTTCAACTGCCTTGTGCATTTATATGATTTTTGTACACATTTTTGTATAAATTTTGTGATTGTTTATTGAAATATTTTCTAGCGCAGTTACCTCACAGTTTCTTCTTTTTGCGGTTTGTATTTGTGGAGCCATTGTCCCCAAAGACCTTCCATACTGCATTCTGTTCTGCCCTTTGTATACAGAGCCCAGAAGCAAATTCATTGGAGAAATGTTAAAAGACCTAGTCCCCCCCGTGGTGGAAAAACTATCCCGCCTCCTTTTCTGTTGTGGATTCGTATGTTGCTTATGGAGTAGCAACGCTTCGCCCTGGCGGCTAACAAAATTAGGGCTCGAGCTGCATTTAATGGTTGAGACTCCTTCACCAGACCACAAAGAAGGTGCTAATCAATTGTGATGGTTTTTGGTCATACCGTAAGCACTCTTGAACCTACCCACCAACATCACATTTAAATTGGGTCTACAGTTGCTTCCACCTGCTCTTGCTCTGCATCTCTGCCCCGTAGTACAAGGTTCCCCCCCCCCCCATCAGCTATGCTGCCATGGGGGTTGGGGAGTTCATTCTGTGTCTTGGTAATTGCTATTGCATTCCTATCTCTGCTGCTCTGCCTGTGCTGAAATGCTTATCGCTACAGATGTGCAGGAGGAGGATGTATTGTCTGGAAGTCTCCTATGAACCGTGAAAGACTACTGCTTCCCAGCTTTCGTTACATAACGGTTTCCTAGCTGGTCCCGCGCGCGGGAGGGTAGCTAATTGGCCCATGCCACGGGTGTTTGTGTGTGTGTGCATACGAATGCCCTATATCCTATTAGGTTCAATGGGTTGCAGCCATTCTTAACAGTGCCTGTGTTACTGCATCTATAGCTTTGCAATAAAAGTATAACGGTTCCTGAATGTGTGTACTTTGTTGTACGCTGTGGGTTCTGACACCCTCCCGGGTTTCCACACAACCACTCACACGCCTT
>NW_015172622.1:231345-239266 GCF_001447785.1 Gekko japonicus | reverse complement strand
GAGCAGGTTTTGGATACATGTGGGTGGGATTTCCTACCAGTCTGCCAAGCCCCTGGGTGGGCTGGGGGTTCCCTGCCCCTGGGTCTTGGTATCCACCACCATAGCAGGAGAATTTTTTTTTTAAATGCAGCCTTGTGTACTTACTAGAAGTGACAAAAGGTAATTCTAGGAACTGCTGGAAACCCTATGGTTTTACTCTTTGGTATTACCATAGAGTTTCTGGCAATTCCTAGAGCTACCATTTGTCACTTCCAGTAAGTACACACGGCTACATTAAAAAAAAATTCTCCAGTGATGCTTCACCTCCCAACCCTCCCGCTAGTTGCAGTCATATTTCCTACTCCCCTGGTTGCCATTCCCCCACATCACTGTTAGGGTTTTTTTTGCTGCTTTTTAAAAAATCCGTCAGTATTACCAAAAAATACATGTATAAAAACAGCAAAAGGACTGCCAGCGGTGTTGATGGGGAAGTGGCAGGAGTGAGGAGAAAGCGTAGAAAGCTCTGCCTGGAGCTACAAGCATTCCCAGGAGCAGTGAAAGCAAAATGGGGAATTGTCCCCGTGGGAAAACTAAGGGTCTCCCTGTCACAGAAGAGAAAGTGATTTAAGGAATGCAACTGGAGCCACTAGTGGTAGTATTTGTTTCTTGGGGGGGGGGTGCATAGCATACATGAATGAGTGAGAGAAAAGAAGGAGCCCTCAAGAATCAAAGTCCAGCAAATCCACGCTTACCAAGCCTCGGAGAGGTAATAGTATTGACGTTTATCTTCTCATTGCAGGCCTCCTGGTGACACTGTCGGTAGGCCGCAGGCTTGGAGAGGACGGGACACTCGTTCCCATGGCGACCCGTGACCTTGTGCATGCACTGCACGACCCGCGATTGAAGGCCTTTCCCACAAGTCGAGGAGCACTGCAGAAGAGAAAACCGTTTTTTCATCAGTGGTCCGGGACAAGGATGTGTGTGAGGGTGACATCATAAAACCAGCAGAAGTCCCCTTAAGCCTCAGTGACTCAGAGGTGAAGAGCTCATGTGGGTAGCCATTTTGCCACAGACCAGGGCTATTTTTTGGGCAGGAACGCACAGGAACGGAGTTCCGGCTGGCTCCCGAGTTAACCACACCCAGCAGGAACTCATTAGCATTAGGCCACACCCAACAGTAGAAACTCATTAGGATTGGCTACATTAGGGGTGTGTGGCCTAACATGCAAAGGAGTTCCTGCTCCAAAAAAAAGGCCCTGGGTTTGGACAACAGACAAGGTCAACAGAATAAGAAGCAAAAGGTGGGTGTGGCTGGATGACCACACTTCTGGTAGCACGGGGGTGTGGCCTAATATGCTAATGAGCGGTGCTGTCATGGGTGTGGCTTAATATGCTAATGCGTTCCTACTGGGCTTTTTCTACAAAAAGAGCCCTGCCACAGACACAATCCTGTTGTGTGGGAAAAGCTGCCTCTTTGCTTGGTAGGGAAATGTAGCTCCCATGGAATAAGAAGTACTGGAGTCAGTCTGGCCCTCGTTTTGGGCTCTAACTAGGTAAACGCTGCTGCCTCAGAGATTGGGATGAGAACCTGCCAGCCTAGCCTGTTGAAGCAGTTCCGAGGGAAAAGGTTTTCTGTCCATTTTTGATCACAGGATGCACGTATCTCGGCACACAATGGCAAATTCCTTCAGTTAACTTTGCTCTCACTTGGGAGGAAGGCCCAAGCGGCTTATCCTTTCCCCTTGTTGCTATAAAAAAACCCAGATGCCCTTTTGGTTGTGGTTCCCCTTCCTCTCTCTCGTGCCTGATCTACAGGGGGCCAACTCACATGCTTCCCCCTTTCAAGGAGGCAAATGCAAAACTCTGACTGCACTGTTCCTGGCAGCTGGAGTCCATAAAACAGCTTTGTATTTTCAAATGAAGAAACGACGGATTTGTGAGGCATTGGCCAGATTACTAGTTGAGCTCATGCCACACACACAAAACAGGAAGGTTTTCTTTAACGACATCAGAGATGCTCTTGGGAAGATTCTACATCTATGCTGATTCTTCCTTTCCTCTCAGGGAACCCCCAGCAGAACGGTATAATCCCTGACTAAACTTACTATTTTAGTCAGGGTTTTTTTTCAGGGGGGTTCACTTTTTTTTTTTTTAAAGAGGGTTGGATGGATGAGTGGGCACAGCTAGGTGGAGCGGTGGCACAGTGGGTATATCCCACTGTCTTAACATCCGAATTGTGTTAGTTCGAGCCCCGCACTGGTGTGAGCAGCCAGCCTATTGTCCCCAGCTCATCATCCATCCAGCGATTCGAAAGCTCCGGCGAATAGATAAAATGGGAACCACTCCTTAGAGAGGGTGGGTATACCAATCTCCCTTGTGGGAGGGTGTTAGCTGACGGTCGGGACTTCCTGGTTGAGGTTGGAAAAAGGTGAAAGAACTTCTCGGATACAAAAATCCCTGCAGTGGATGTTTCTGGCCAGGCGGTGGCAGTGTGGCGATTGACATACGGGTCCTGAAGCCTGGTCTACAAAGCAGCCGTTCGGAAAATGACTGAGCCAAGCCAGAAGACGTTTACACCGTGCAGTGACAGCGTGTGCAATTAAATGAATATATGTTGCCTTCCCTATACCCTATAAACATTGTTAGCCCCCTGTCTATAATGTGTAACTGTAAATCGCTTTGAGCCCACTGGGGAAAGCGATTAATAAATTGAAAGTATAAATTGAAAGTATATATAGGTGTTCCTCACCTTCAGGGAAATTTTTGATGCCCAGAGCCCTCGTCTGAGGAGGAGAAAGTGGTCTTCTCACGACTAAGGGCAGAAGCCACTGGGGCAGCTCACGGAGTGTTTGAAGTAACACACATGAAGCTGCCTAATACTGAATTAGACCAATGGTCCATCGAGGTCAGCTTTATCTACTCAGACTGGCAGCAACTCTTCAGGCTCTCCGGTGGAGGTCTTTCGCCTCATCTGGTCCTTTTAACTGGAGAGGCTAGGGATCAAATCTGGGACCTTCTGCATGCAAAGGCTCTTCCACCGAGCCACAGTCCCTCCCGAGGGTGTAGCTTGGACAGAAACTACACAGGAAATCAGAGACAGGCGCTCTGGTCAGCCTGTTCTTTTTCTGAACTTGCCCAACACATTTCTGCAGCATGAATCACAATGTACAGGTCCCTTCAGATGCATCAACCTGATAGAGTCACTCTAGGATCCACTGTGAGAGGTGGTGGGGAAATGTTATTTGAAATTTTACACCGTACCCTTTCCAACATTCAGGATGGCTTAGAGCCAGGCAAACAGACATTAAAACAACAGCAGTGTCAAACATAACTGAAGACCCTAAAAGCCCCTCCCAAATCAACACCAGTTTTCAGGCACTGTGCATGAACTGCACGGGTGGTTTTCCCATCGTTCGTCCAGTAGGCTGTTCTGCCGAGTGAAAATCCACCAGCCCTGACTGGTGCCATGTGGCCCAGTCAAAGAGACGGCACCCTCCAGAGGGATTTGCTGAGAAATGCAACTCCCTTCTCACAGCATTTTAAATTTTCTCTTAGTCATTCCCCTGCCCCAAACAAAGGGACACTGGGTTGGCTCCAGCCAGCCTTTTTTTGTTCCATCTTTGACCAAGTCCTCTCTTCATTACGGACTCTCTCCCACCTGGGTTTTGACTATTGCAGGTCCGATGATCAGTGTTCCCTCTAAGATGAGTTAGTGTGAGCTAGCTCACAGTTTCTTAGCCTCCGGCTCACACATTTTTGTCTTAGCTCAGGAAGGATGGCTCCAGAGCAAACTAATTCATGCAGCAGCCAAATCGCTCGCTCACAACTTTAATGCCAGGAGCTCATCAAGTAGAATTTTTGCTCACAGGACTCCACAGCTTAGAAGGAGCCTTGCCCGTGATCCCCAGCACAGCTTTTTCTGTGGTCCCCCTTTTAGCCAGCAGAAAAGCTGGCTTGTCTCCAACCCTCTGTTACGTGCCTCTTCTTGCCTGTTGCTTTGAACATCCCTTCTGGTCTTGTACATGGTTGGTTCCACCCGCCTGTTTTGTTTCTAACCTAATACCGGCATGCACCCTACGGTTGCTGTTTTTGATCTCTCTGCATGCTGTACATCGTTCCTTAATCTGCAGCTTGGAAGTCCAACGTTATTAAACTTAACCATATCCTCATACCTGCGGTGATATCCAGATAACTCCAAGTGGGTGGTCTTTTCAAGACACGAGCAGAAAAACTCAGCCCTCAGCAAAGCTCTGCGCTTTGTTGTCCTGTAGCAATTTCCACTCCCAAAACCACTTGACAGACATCTAGATGCGTCCACACCGTCCTCTTCCTCTGGCAAATTACGCAGAATATGGCTCCCTGTTGGCTGGCTAGCACAACCGAGTCCCAATTGTGCCCAAATCCAGAAGGGAAAAAAAGTCTAATGTAGGATACGAACTTGATTCTTTAGCTTTACCAGCTTGCAAAATTTTGCCACACTTGTGGAGATGTTTCTACAGCAAAGGGGGATGGTCCTTTTCATGTGGATGGACACACAGACAGATAGATGGATAGACAGACCGTCATTTGAACTGCAAAGGTTACCTGCCTGTGTGCCCTGACCAGGATAGCCCGGGCTACCTTGATCTTGTCAGACTTTGGAAGCTTAGTGGGGTCAGCCCTGGTTAGTACTCGGATGGGAGACCACCAAGGATGTCCAGGGTTGCTAAAAAGAGGTAGGCAAGGGCAAACCACCCCTGTTTGCCTCTTGCCTTGAAAACCCCCATGAGGGGTTGTGTCAGCTATGCTGCCACGGGGGTTGGGGAGATCTGTTGACTACTAATTGCCGCTGCATTCTTTCTGCGCTTCTTAGCTGCTGTAATGCTTATCTCTAAGTTGTGCAGGTGGTGTGATGTCTAGCTTCAGTGGAACCGTGGGAGAGAGGTTGGTTCCCAGCTTCAGTGCTAATGGCCTGAGCACCTTCTCCCGCGCACGGGAGTGTGGCTAATTGGCCAGGGCAGTGGGTGTGTGTGCATACGAATACCCTATATCCTATTATGCCTGATGGGCAGCCGCCATTCTTAACAGTGCCTATGTTAATGCATCTATAGCTCTCCAATAAAGTATTACCTTTTCTGAGAAGTGTGTACTACGTTGTTGGCTGTGGGTTCTGACAGGTTGCCATAAAATAGCTGAGATTTGCCACCACTTTCCACCACCTCTGTGCATGCCCAGGTCTCGGCATCTGTTAACCCACGAACTGGCCAAAAATCAAGTCCCCCCCCCCCAACCACCACCCTGCCAACTCTCTTTCTTAACACATGAAGAATCACCAAGTAGGCCCTTTCGCCCCTTGCCCAGCTTTGAGTGTAATTTGATTGCTTCTCCTGGGAAACCAAGAGCATCGCCTAGGCTATGCAATCGGCCTTTTCAGTGCCAGGAAGACAGACTTTAACGTCTATCTAGAACTGCCTTGGTCTGGCAGCTAGAGGGACATCTGGCTTATTTTAGAGGGAAAACGTTTCAGCTCTCTGGGAGAGGAGGACGGATACAGAAAAGCGTACAAAAGGAGAGCTCTGGCGGATCCAGCACTGTCATAGGGAGCAGAGGGAATCGAGGGTGGGGGAATATCAGACTTGGATCACATTCAATCTTAAACTCATTTGCTGGGAATCGAGGCCTTGCAGGTTTCAGATGAAAGAGAATCTCCAACTTCTCTTTGCAAGGTGAAACTGACCCTGGACTGCACCACTTCACACGGCAGGGGAAGATAGGAGAGCACCTTCCCCCAATTCAAGCTCGTCACCCGCTCTCCCATTGCAAGGAGGGGAGTGCATACTTTCCACGCTGACGGTGGCAGACCAGAATCTGTTGGGTGGCCACGCTGGCCTGAAACAGCAGAACGAAGTTTGAGTCCAGTGTGGCACCTTTAAGACCAGCAAAGTTTTATTCAAGGTGAGCTTTCGTGTGCGAGCACACTTCCTCAGACACAACGAAGTGGCAGACCACGCACATTAAACCTTCCCCACCGGTCACCACCGCTTCGCTGCAGTCTGCTTCCCGTTGTTTAAATGAAAAATGAACAACAACAAAAAAGGCATTCAGAAAGAAACACTGTGGTTTTTTTTTTTTTTAAGGTTTGCCTTTCGGTTTTCGCTCTGCGCCCGCTAACTTTGATCAGCCAGACACAGGCCGATTTCGCACTAGAGCTGCCTCGATGTTGCGCCGCCATTTGCCCCGATACTATTGGTCAATTTCACACCCGAAGCCGCGGGGCTGCATTTGACCCGCGGCTTCGCCCAATTTCCTCCGCAGTTTCATGATCCTCAAAAAACAGGATTACGAAACTGCGGGGGAAATCGGGCAAAGCCGCAAGACAAAATGCAGCCCCGCAGCTTCGGGTGTGAAATTGACCAATAGTATCGGGGCAAACGGCGGCGGAACATCGAGGCAGCTCTAGTGCGAAATCAGCCACAGCCTCTCTGGATCTGCAGCAGATTTCACATAACGTGTTTTCACAGACTACCATGGAAGCTATCCTTCCCCACCTGTCCTCCCCCTCCCTGGCATCATTTGATTACCTGACCCAAATATCTGTGACCCTGGCAGTGGGGAGATTGATTTCACATCCTGGGCAGGTGGCAAAAGCAACTGCAAGGCATAAGGAAGTGAAACACCACCACTGCAGCTACAGATTGGCCAAAAAGGTGCTTGGCAAAGCAAAGGTGACGTTCCATTCAGGTGGGATTGCTGCGGTAAAGAACGGCCCCTGTTTGCCTGTGAAATTTTCAGCACTCTGAACTCCAAGTAGTGAATTGCATGTCTAAATTCTCAGCCCCCTTAATCCTTTCACACCAGTGTGACGCGGCAACAAAAAAGGTGAATGCAATCTTGGGGTGTATCAACACAGGAGTAACATCCGAATCGCAAGTTGTCCTAGTCCTGCTGCACGCTGCATTGGTCAGGCTGCACCTGGAGTCTTGTGAGCAGTTCTGGAGGCCTCACTTCAAAAAGGATGTGGACAGAATGGAGTGGGTGCAGAGGAGAGCGACGAGGATGATCAGGGGCCTGGAGACCAAGTCCTAGGAGGAAAGGCTGAGGGACTTTGGGAATGTTCAGTCTGGAGAAGAGGAGGTTGAGGAGGGATATGATTGCTCTCTTTAAGTCTTTGAAGGGCTGTCCCTTAGAGGAGGGCAGGGAGCGGTTCCTGTTGGCAGCAGAGGATGGGACTCGCCAACTTGGGTTTAAATTAAGGGCAGGAAGGTACTTGGTGGATATTAGGAAAAACTTTTTAACAGTAAGAGTTGTGCAACAGTGGAATCAGCTGCCTCGGGAGGTGGTGAGCTCCCCCACACTGGCAGTCTTTATGTATCAGGGATGCCCTAGGCTGATCCTGCACTGAGCAGGGGGTTGGAGTAGATGGCCTGTATGGACCCTTCCAACTCTGTGATTCTATGATCTTATGATATTGGGGAGAACACTAGACTATACCTCTTCTCCATAAGAGATTAGTTTTCTTGTTTTAACATGGGGGGAAGCATTTAATCATGCCACCCTGATTTTCAGTCTGAAGCAGTACAGTCTGGGAACAGCTCTGTCACCTGAAGAGCTGTTTGTCTAGACCAGGATTTAGTACAGGAGTCCCCAACCTTTCTGTAATGTATCCAGGAATCATTTCCTGCAGGAGCGCACAGAGGGAGCTCCGGCAGTAAAGAGCCCAGGGGGTGGGCACATGCAATAAGCCCCACCCCCTGCTCCCAGCAGCCCTCAGTCAGAGCAAGAAGCAGGCAGGTAAGCTGCAGAGCTCCCCCGGTCCCCCCGGTCCAAAACAGTCCAGTGGCACCTTTAAGACCAAGTTTTATTCAGGTACAAGCTCTCCCTCCTCTGCGAGGACAGATCTGCACGTCCCCCCCCCCCCCCCAAAAGCTCGCAATCCAAAATTGTCCCGTGGCGCTTTAGCAAG
>NW_015172622.1:230231-230780 GCF_001447785.1 Gekko japonicus | reverse complement strand
CTATCGGCAGGCTAGGCTCCCAGCCAAGAGCCTATGGAACTCTCGGCCACTGTAAATAGCCAATCACTTGTGTGTGGGTGTGTTTTGGGTGCGGGGTTATTTCACATATAAACCAGCCTGCGAGCTGGCTAGTTTGTCTTGTTCTGAGCTGAAATAAAGTATGAGAGCTGAAATCGCTAGTAAGTCTCAGTACTTTTCACTTTCTGAGGCCTTGGGATTTTGAGGCGGGATGAGAAGCGCCACCCCAGAATGGCTACCTCAGGAGGCAGTCAAAGGGAACACACCCTCTTGGTATGCCCAGGGCTTTTTTTTGTAGAAAAAGCCCAGCAGGAACTCATTAGCATAATAAGCCACACCCAACAGCAGAAACTCATTAGCCTATTAGGCCACACCCCTGATAGCACAGCTCATTAGCACATTAGGCCGCACCCCCATGTTACCAGAAGTGTGCTCATCCAGCCACACCCACCTCTTGCTTCTTATTCTGTTTACCTTGTTTGTGGTCAAAACCCAGGGCCTTTTTTGGTAGCAGGAACCCTTTGCATGTTA
>NW_015172622.1:228322-230087 GCF_001447785.1 Gekko japonicus | reverse complement strand
CCTGTGCGTTCCTGCCCAAAAATAGCCCTGGGTATGCCTAAGGCCTTCCAGGCAGACCCACGCTGGCTTGGGTGAAGAAGCAGATCTTGGGTACGTCCTGTCCTGTGGGCCCGATCCATGCGGCGGGCGAGCAGTCACGGCTAGCAAGTCTGAGGACTACAGCCTCTTTGGACAGAAAGGCACTATGAAGAAAAGTTCTGCCCTCTCCCATACAAAGAGTCCCTGACCGGGACGGCTCAGGCTAGCCTGAACTCATCAGATCTCGAAAGCTAGGCAGGGTCGGCCCTGGTTAGTGCTTGGATGGGAGGCCACCAAGGAAGTCAAGGGTCATTATGCAGAGGAAGGCCATGGCAGACAATTTGTCTCTGACCTGGACGGCCGAGCCGAGCCCGATCTCCTCAGAAGCTAAGTAGGGTGGGTCCTGGTTAGTACTTGGACGGGACATCGACAAGGAAACCCAGGGTTGCTACGTAGAGGCAGGCCATGGCAAACCACCTCTGCTCATCTCTTGCCTTGAAAACCCGCCAGGGCCGCCATAAAAGGTAAAGGTTTCCCTTGCTCGAAAGCCAGTCGATTCCGACTCTAGGGCTCATCTCCGTTTCCAAGCCGAAGAGCCAGCGCTGTCCGAAGACGTTTCCGTGGTCATGTGGCCGGCGTGACTAAACACCGAGGCACACGGAACGCTGTTCCCTTCCCACCGAAGTGGTACCTATTTATCTACTTGCAATGTCTTGCTTTCGAACTGCTAGGTCAGCTGCAACTTGACGGCACTTTGCACATATAAACACACAAAGGAATTCCCATGGATTTTAAGCATCCATCTTTGTGTTGCTTAAAATATAGGGTTTGGTTCCGTGAGCTGGAACACTGCCAGTCAGTATTCTCAGGCTCTTGTTTTCTTAGTTAACTTGGCTTGCGACAACTCGTTTTTTATAAACTTCAGGTCAATGGCCACTTTTAGCGTCATTAACAAAGAATTGCCAAGAAGAGTCTGGCCTTGTGGGGATAAGATCAAAGTATCCCGTAGCACATTTTAAACATTTTTCACAGCTTGAAAATGTAAAGAAAGCAGGGGGGGGGGGGATATCACCAAAGCTGCGATGAGGGCGTATCTAGTCTTGTTAAGAAACCATCTTTCATGCAAAGTCAGTGCGTCAAGTAGATGATTTGTTCAACTCCAAGCAAGCAATTTTTTTAAAAAAAAATTAAAGGCCTTCTGATTTCAGGGGTCTGACTCAATGTTAGGAGTAATAAATTATATGGAGGGGGGGTTGGCTGATGCAACAGGCATCACAGAACACTTGCAGAGAGGCACCTAATCAAGCTTTCTAAACTGCCTTCAGGTTATACTTCAAGGCTGGACAGTACAAGGCCTAAGTTCTGGGTGTTATTTCTGTGCATAATTAAAAATGACTTCATTTTCAAAGAGCACAGAGTTCCAAGACGACAAGCATATAAAGCTAAAGAACTTCCTGGAAATATCGCTATGACAAAATTGGAAGAGAAAGGAGGGGGGAGAAGAGAGTCTGTGGTCGTGAGCAAGTACTGATAAACAGCTTTTCTTCTTTTTACCAACTTGAGTGTATATGTCTTACCAGGGGTAATTTTGTAGAAAAAGAGGTGCAGAAGCTCATTTGCACAACTCATTTGCATAGGCCACACCCCCTGATATAACCGGAAGTGTGTCAGAAGGCAACACCCACCGCTCAGGCTCCACTGGACTGTTTTGGATTGCTAGCTATGGGGGGGGGGGGGCGTGCGGAGT
>NW_015172622.1:218389-228078 GCF_001447785.1 Gekko japonicus | reverse complement strand
AATTAAGTGAGAAGGGTCTGAATATGCACAGCTTAGAGAGAAGGGTGGCTTTTACAAATTTGTAGATAGGTAAGGTTGCCAGGTCTCCCCCCCCACCCCGGCCACCAGCAGGGGATGGGGTTAAGAGTTGCGAGATCCAGTTTGGGAAACTCCTGAAGATTTGGGGGTGGAGCCTGGGGAGGACAGGGACCTCAGTGGGGTACAGTGCCATAGAGTCCACCCTCCAAAGCATCCATATTCTCCAGTTGATCATTTCTCAACTGGAGGCTGGCATCCCTACGAGATAGAGCTGTTACATATCGATCGTACGAGACAGAGCTGTTACATATTGATGGTACATTGTCCCTGACAAGGCAATTCTATTTGCACTCTTAGGACCTACACTGGAAGGTACATAATATTTCCAGTTCATACAACAACTTCTGACACAAGGCCAGATATATTTGTGGCCCCAAATAGAAACTTTTAGGTGTGTTCGTTCAATTTCATATTGGAACATTCCAATTTTGGTCCTATTTTATTTATTTATGGCTAATTGCCTTACATGTGTTACAGGGACTCTGTTGCTTGTTATATTTTGCACTATTTGACCTTTGAAGAAGGCTCTTGTGAGCTGAAACGTGTTAGCTCATACACTGTTCTCTTTTGTGTGTATTTGTAACTTTGTACATTTTATGAGGCTTTATATGGGCCCATACTAGGTTTTTATATGTTTTTGTAATAAACACTCCTTTGTATACTTAACTTATGTTTTCAACTTTTGGCCCTCAATCAGTTTTCTAAACTTCCTTTGGAGGTTTGTACTTTGTTGTTTTAGATTCCCTCCCCCCCTCTTTATTTGGATCCCTACAAGATAGGCCTCATGTTTTCACTGCAAGTTGAATAAGTCTTTTCTATAATGACGAAAGAGCACTCAATAACTGAATGGGGTCAAATTTACATTGGGAACATTGCAGCCATCGTTAAAGTTCTTCCATTCTACTAATCACTTACTTAATTTTATCAGGGGAGTATGCGAAAACTCTAGATCATGACCCAGGCATGGTGAAACACTTCAGAAAACTGAAGATAATAGCAATGGAAATCTAGAGACCACTCTTTTTGGTACCAATATGGGATGAGGAACAAGAGATTATGTGCTTCCACACATGCAAAATAATGCCATTTCCATCCACTTCAACAACTGTCGGCAAGTGGCTTTTGCCATTTTACACAGTAAAATCCAGTTGCAAAGTGCACTGAAAGTGGATTAAAAGTGTGTGTGAAAGACTGGGAAATCTCTGCTCTTGACTTCCATAATGCACCCTATAAGCTGCGGTGGCTCAAGTGGTTAAGACGCTGAACTGCAGGCTGTGGAAGGTCAGTAGTTCAGCAGTTCGTGACCCGAGTGTGCCGCATGACGGAGTGAGCTCCCGTCTAGTTCCAGCTCCTGCCAACCTAGCAGTTCGAAAGCAAGAAATTGCAAGTAAATAGGCTTCGGTGGGAAGGTAAAAGTGTTCCGTGCGCCTTGGGGTTTAGTCATGCCGGCCACATGACCACGGAAACGTCTTCGGCCAGCGCTGGCTCTTCTGCTTGGAAACAGAGATGAGCACCGCACCCCTAGAGTCGGACTCGACTGGCTTTCGAGCAAGGGAACCTTTACCTTTACCTTAAACTGTTGTACACAGCGCAACCTATTCCTGAAGTAGGGTCGCCAGCTCCAGGTTGGGAAATATCTGGAGATTTTGGGGGTGGAGCCTGAGGTGGGTGGGGTTGAGGGACAGGAGGGACGTCAACGGGGTATAATGGAATAGAGCCCCACCTTCCAAAGTGGCCGTTTTCTCCAGGTGAATGGATCTCTGTTCACCTGGAGATCAGCTGTAATCTCAGAAGCTCTCCAGCTACCGCCTAGAGGTTTGTGTAGAAACAACAGAGAGATCACGGGTAGGATGCAAACAATGAAGAAAACAGCCGCGATGTATAATGAAAATATATATTTAGGCTGCTGTGTTGCAGTGAGTAGTATTTTGCCAACAAGTAGTCAAGATGTACGCATCCACACTAATGGAATTTGCATATACTCCCGTTTCACAAGACCGCTTTATCTAAGTGTGCTGCGTCAACAATTGTCATCCGTGAACTTGTCACAAAACATTCTTCCCTCTTCAATGAAACAAAGGCCGCGTTCAGACTGGCAGTTTGGCCCGGCAGCCAAACGTTTCAGGAGCGTTTCAGTAGTGGATTAAAGGGGTGGGTTCACACAGACACGCCTTTCAGGCGTCCCCCAGCCGTACTCAAGCCATTTTGTGCCGCTTCCCTCCCGCGTTCATGACTGAGTGAGCTCCCGTCTCTAGTTCCAGCTCCTGCCAGCCTAGCAGTTCAAAAGCAAGAAATTGCAAGAAGATAAATAGGGACCACTTCGGTGGGAAGGTAACAGCGTTCCGTGCGCCTTGGTGTTTAGTCATGCCGGCCACATGACTACGGAAATGTCTTCGGACAGCGCTGGCTCTTCGGCTTTGAAACGGAGATGAGCACCACAACCCTAGAGTCGGACTCGACTGGCTTTCGAGCAAGGGAACCTTTACCTTTACCTAGTCAAGATGTACGCATCCACACTAACAGGATTTGCATATACTCCCGTTTCACACGACCGCTTTATCTAAGTGCGTAAAGACTTTGTTTCATTGAAGAGGGAAGAAAGTTTTGTGTCAAGTTCACGGATTACAATTGTTGACGTGTAAACTAATGTTATTTACGCAAGATAAAGCGGTCATGTGAAACGGGAGTATATGCAAATCCCGTTAGTGTGGATGCGTACATCTTGACTACTTGCTGACGAAATACGACTCACTGCAACACAGCAGTCTAAATATATATTTTCATCATACATCACGGCTGTTTTCTTCATTGTTTACCACCTGGAGGTTGGCAACCCTATCCTGAAGTGACACTAAATAGAAACTCCAGCACTGGTGAATGTGTGATCTCATCTAACACACCAACACTCACCACTCCCTTAAGGTGCTCTGACAACCTTATTACCTTAAATCCCTTCTCTGGAGATCATAAATCCTGAAAAGAGCTGCAGGAAAGAATGCAAACTCAGACGTTGCATCACCAGATGTTTCTGCAGGGGACATCTGTACGTGCAACATCTGTGTGTGGAGTAGTACAAAGACTGCAAGTCTGTGAGGATTCCATCTGCACAATCCCTCTGGCACAAGCCGAAAAATCGCATGTTCTAAACGTCTGGCTGGCGCTGCGTCCAGCACTGAAATCCTCCCCAAATTCTTTGCAAAAAAAGAGAGAGAGAGAGAGCTTTAAAGTTGATCCAAAAACCCAAATACTATGTCAAAAAGGAAGAAGGGGATGGATTCAGAGCTACAAAATCACCTGTATTCTATTGATACAGCAGCAGAAGAAATATTTTGCCTAACAATGGTTCAGCCTTCTGGATGAGAGCTCTTAAGTTCCCTCCAAGGGAGTCATAACACTGTCAGGGCTATTTTTGGGCAGGAACGCACAGGAACGGAGTTCCGGCTGGCTCCTGAGTTGGCCACGCCCAGCAGGAACTCATTCGCATAATAGGCCACACCCAGCAGCAGAAACTCATTAGGATTGGCTACATTAGGGGTGTGTGGCCTAACATGCAAAGGAGTTCCTGCTCCAAAAAAAGGCCCTGGGTTTTGACCACAAACAAGGTAAACAGAATAAGAAGCGAAAGGTGGGTGTGGCTGGATGACCACACTTCTGGCAATAGGGGGCTGTGGCCTAATATGCTAATGAGCTGTGGTGTCAGGGTGTGGCCTATTATGCTAATAGGTTCCTGCTGCGCTTTTTCTACAAAAAAAGCCCTGAACACTGTTATAATTTAATGGGAGGCCTGCAGCTGAAAGTTTAGCTCGGGGGTCCCCGGCCTTTTTGAGCCTGCAGCCACCTTTGGAAATCTAGCACAGCTGCCAGAAAATGTCCGCTGCAAAAGGCGGCGCCAGCCACAAAATGGCCACAACGGGTTACCTTTAGTCACACAGTAAAGACCCTTGTGCTGTGGTGGCGGCGGCTGCCCAAAGCAATGTTTATAGCCATCTGCACAGGCAGTCCAATGGCCGATCAGAAGCCTTGCTGAGGAAAAGTTCCACCTGACCCTGCCCATTTAAAAAAACAAAAACGACACTTGGCAGGAACCAGTAAAGGTTTTGGCGGGCACCATCCCGGGGACACCTGGTTTAACTGGTTATTTTAAATCGATTACCTATTGGGTGGACACACGAACCTACGAAGCTGCCTTATACTGAATCAGATCTCTGGTCCATCAAGGTCAGTATTATTTACTCAGACTGGCAGCTGCTCTCCAGAGTCTCAGGCTGAGGTCCTTCACATCACCTCCCTACCTGATCCTTGTAGCTGGAGATGCCAGGGGTTGAACCTGGGACCTTAAGAACATAAGAGACGCCAATGTTGGATCAGGCCAAAGGCCCATCTAGTCCAACACTCTGTGTCACACAGTGGCCAGAAATACCAGGTGCCATCAGGAGGTCCACCAGTGGGGCCAGGACATTAGAAGTCCTCCCACTGTTGGCCCCCTCAAGCACCAAGAAGACAGAGCATCCCTTCCCCAGACAGAGAGTTCCTATAAGAACATAAGAGAAGCCAGTGTTGGATCAGGCCAAAGGCCCATCCAGTCCAACACTCTGTCACACAGTGGCTAGAAATACCAGGTGCCATCAGGAGGTCCACCAGTGGGGCCAGGACATTAGAAGCCCTCCCACTGTCGGCAAGCAAAGCAGAAGGCTTGGAGGGGACACGATTATACTTCTTCACCCAAAGAGTGATTCACACATGGAATTCACTGCCACAGGAAGTGGTGGCGGCTACAAGCATGGACGGCTTCAAAAGGGAATTAAATAAGCATATGGAGCAGAGGTCCATTGGTGGCTATGATCCACAAGGTATAAATAGGGACTCTGGGGCAAGGGATGCTCTGTCATCTTGGTGCTTGGGGGGGGCAACAGTGGGAGGGCTTCTAGTGTCCTGGCCCCACTGGTAGACCTCCTGATGGCACTGGTATTTCTGGCCACTGTGTGACACAGAGTGTTGGACTGGATGGGCCTTTGGCCTGATCCAACATTGGCATCTCTTATGTTCTTATGATTGTGGTCTTCAAGTATCTGAAGGGCTGTCATGTAGAAGATGGAGCAGATCTATTCTCTCTTGCTCCGGATTGCAAGACTAGATCTAATGGGTGGACATTACAAGGGAGTTGTTACCGGCTGAATATCAGGAGAAACTTCCTAACTGCAAGAGTGGTTGAGCAGTGGAACAGACTGCCTCGGGAGGTGGTGGATGCTCCTTCGCTGGACATTTTCAAGCGGAGGCTGGACGACCATCTTTCGGATATGTTGTAGGGCTATCTTTTGGCTATGCTCCTGCAGAGTGCAGGGGGTTGGACTAGGTGACCTGCAAGGTCCCTTCCAACTCTAACATTCTATGATTCTATGAAAGCAGATGTTACCATTGGTTTGCAGCCCTTCCCCTGTGAAGGCCTTCTTGGCTGTGGCGCAACAGTTATGGAACTCCCTCCCCAGGGATATTCGTCTGTCCCCTTTTGTCACTGTCTTCCACCAGCGGGTGAAGACTTCTTTTCATTTCACCCGGTGTTCCCGCAATGATCCCTCCTTCCTGCCTTGTGTTCTAATTACATATTTTAGCTCTCTTCAAATGCACAATGGTTTTTATGATGCTGCTTTGATTACCTTTACCTTGGAGGCCTTGATTGGGCGGAACGAGTAGATATAATCGAGTAGATATAATCGCTGTAACTAAGTAACCTGTGCACCTCTCCTTTCCTTGCGCTCTCTTCTCCAGTTCTCCCTCCCCTGTCAGATGCTTTCCTCTGGATTTCACCTCTTCCTCCAAAATAAGTCAGTAGTATTAGACATTGAGAGAGGTTCCTCAGTGGAACAGGCTTCCTTGGAGGCTGGTGGGCTCTCCTTCTTTGGAGGTTTTCAGACCAAGGCTAGATGGCCATCTGACAGGAGTGCTGATTGTGTGAACTTGGGCAGATCATGAGAGGGAGGGCTGGAAGGGTTGCCTCAGTGCTTAGTTCTCAAGGCCCTTTCTTACATGCCTAGGGAAATGCTGATCGCCACTTTAGGGTCAGGAAGCAATTCTTCTCCAGGCCAGTTTGGCCGGGGATCCTGGAGGGTTTTTGTTATCCTCTGGCCATGGAGCAGGGGTCACTGGGGTGTGGGGAAGAAGTATTTGTGAATTTCCTGCATTGTGCAGGGGGTTGGACCAGATGACCGTGGAGGTCCCTTCCAACTCATGGAATTCACTGCCACAGGAAGTGGTGGCGGCTACAAGCATGGACGGCTTCAAAAGGGAATTAGATAAGCATATGGAGCAGAGGTCCATCAGTGGCTATTAGCCACAAGGTATAGATAGGGGCTCTGGGGCAAGTGATGCTCTGTCTTCTTGGTCTTGGGGGGGGGGTCAACAGTGGGAGGGCTTCTAGTGTCCTGGCCCCACTGGTAGACCTCCTGATGGCACTGGTATTTCTGGCCACTGTGTGACACAGAGTGTTGGACTGGATGGGCCTTTGGCCTGATCCAACACTGGCGTCTCTTATGTTCTTATCCTACGATTAATTCCCTTGCTGCAGGCAGGGAGGATCAGCTTGCTGGAGGACAGCTTGCGTAAAGCCACCTACCCTGTCAACGGCAGAGGCAACCTTTTACCTGCAGCCTGACCCTGTTCCTCAGCCCCGCTGCTTATGCACTATTCTACCCTAGAAACTATGCTTATGGAAACAAACTTGGACTGGCAGAGTCCACTGTAATCAAACAAAAACCACGGTTTCAAATGTACAGCATTCTGTTTTTCTTTGGTTCCCCCCCCCTTCTCCTTTCTTTATGGAACAAGGATTACGACTGCCCTTGCCAAAATAATTCAGTTGCAATTAAGAAAGCTCTTGTTACTGCAGCCGTAATGGATGACTGCCGATCCCACCTCGAAGACACATTTCAGGGGATGGGCACACAAAAAGCAGGGTTATTCTAACAGGAAATGAGATCCCCCCCGAAGTCGAATGCATCCTGCTAGGCTGAATACCTGCTGCCAGGATTTTGTCGATGGAGACATGGACACAGAGGCAGTTGGCAGCTCTTCACGGGGTGGGGGGGACAGGTGTTCGGAGGCGGGTTTTCAAGTGCGCTTTATCATCAACGACAAGACTTGGCAGCCACAAGAGCATTCGGCATGCTAGATTATATAATCTGCCAAGTTCTTGCTGACGCTTCCAGATTTGTTCCAGGCAAGGATGGGACCCCCAGGGAGCCCTGTCGAGAGGCACTGCCAATCAGGTGCTTGACATGGAAACGGAGACTCATTTCCCAGTGAGGGGTGTGGGGGGGGGGAATGTCACAGGACGTGGGCACAGAGCCTGATTCTCATGCCCTCCACTCATGGGGGGGGAGAGAGTTTACTTGCCTGCTGTACACCCGCTATAAAGCTGTGGTTGTTGAATCTCCTACTATTTCTTAAAAAAAAAAAAGATATAAATTTGCATCCCCACACCGATTGCACCAGCCAGTTCCTGCTTCCTAGCTCAGGACTTCTTCGGAAGGCAGTTTTCCAGACTCAGCCCTGTGCTGCTAATGGAATGTAGTGGGTTAGAACCGGGAAATATAAGCAGGGTTACCAACCTCCAGGTGGGGCCTGGAGATCTGTCCCCCTGGAGAAAATGGCTGCTTTGGAAAGCGGACTCCATGACGCTTATACCCTATTGAAACCCCTCCCGAAACGCCACCTTCCTCAGGCTCCACCCCTACAATTCCCAGTTATTTCCCAACCAGGATCTGGCAACCCTAACTTGAAGGGATAACACTGGGAAAGAATGCAACTGTTTCATATAGGCCCACTCTAACGAATAGTGTATATGGTCAGTTCCTACTTCGAAGGGCAGAGAGCAGAGGTCATTTCAGGGGGGATCGCGGGGGATCGCAGTTCCCCCAGGTGAGGTAGGGGCACATGATGAAGCCCCGCCCCCTGCTTCCGGCCGCCCCACTTCCGGCCCTCATTCAGCCAGGAGGAGGCAGGAGAAGAGGGAGGGTAAGTTGCTTCCTCCCTGCCTCTCCCCACCCCTGCCTGCCTGGGGCCAGGGAGGGCCTTCGCGGGGCTTCCTTGCACTCCCGCCAGACATGCAGGTCCACCGCCGGGCCCCTCATGGGTCTCGGCAGTGGACCTGCAAGGCCGGCGGCAGCCGGGACCGTTGGGGGCGGTGTGTGTGGCCTTATGACACACTTCCGGTGATGTCAGGGGGTGTGGCATATGCTAATGAGTTATGCTAATGAGTTCCCCTAGCTCTTTTTCTACGAAACGACCCCTGGCAGAGAGGAAGAGAGATGGAGAGTGTCTTAAAAATGTTATTTCACCTGTTAACACACAGAGGTTGTTTATATTGGCTGGGTCCCCTCTTTCTATGCCCCAGAGTATGAATACTACGACGTTCAATATTCCAAATATTTGATGAAAGAAATTCTTGGCGTGACCGACATACAGGCTTATTCTAGGACAGAAAGTAAAGAGGGGGTACCTCCCTGACTTAAGCAATACATATACCGGCTACTTTTAAAAAATGTGTTTGCAGACACTTTTAGCGTTGACTGCGCAGAATCAGAAATCTGCCCCGATACTGAGCTTCAGTTTTTCAAGATCGGTAACAAGGACTCAGTGCAAAGTGAACCAGAGGGTTTTTTAAAAAAAATCACATTCTATGCATTCCTAAGGGAAAAACAGTTGCTCTGCTTAAAGACTGCTGCGCTTGTGAAGATGATAAAACCAATCTGGAACACAATATCCCTGGGAAGTTTCATTTCCTTCTGCAAACGGGATGCTAGCAATAGTTAAGGGACTTAAGACGCAATCAGTCAATGGGCCTGTCTCCACTACTGACTTAAGACAGAGACCTTCCCAAGGAACTCTGTGAACTGCAGTGAGTGTGTGTGTGTGTGGGGGGGCAAACTAGAGATCTCTGTGAAACCTCAGCATCTCACTAACATACAGAACAGATACAAATCTGTACGGTTTTTATTAATTCAATTTCTGCTCGGCCCCTCATGTTCCAGTTTCATCTGGTTATACTCCGGCGAGGCCTAAAGTGATATAAGTGTTCTGCGTAACTGTGTGGAGACCTACGGATGTGCGCGGTCTGCAAGCTGCACTGTACGGTGTCTCTATGGAAGCCAAAAAGCATGCAGTGCAGCTGGATTGCCTAGCCATAACCTCCCAAGTGTGCAACCTCATCTCACTGGTGGGCAGTGCAGGAAAGATCTGTTCATCCTACAGCATTGGATCCCATGTTCTGACCCAAAAAGATCCCCCAGTGCACAAAGAGAGAACCAAACTTTTATCACTGAAATGGCTCATCTACATCTGCTAATTTCTTTGAACTTACACAACATTTAAACAACTCATTTCTTTAGAATGTGGCTGATCTTTTAAAAAATGAGCCTGGCACACAGGGGTCTTTTGGGGCCGGAGCGTGCCGGAGCGCTGCTCCGGCAGCCTGTGTGGTGGCAAGCCCCGCCCCCGGGTCCCCCGAGCCCGCGCAGAAGTGCTGCGGCTCCGGGGAGGCGCGGAAACCCCCGCCCCCAGGTCCCCCGAGCCCAAGCGGGAGCGCTGCGGCTCGGGGGGGCCGGGGGAGGCCGGCC
>NW_015172622.1:158324-218171 GCF_001447785.1 Gekko japonicus | reverse complement strand
TTTCCCTCCTTCTTCCCTTCTCTCTTTCTTTCCCTCCTTCTTTCCTTCTGTTTCTTTCCCTCTTTCCTTCCTTCTTTCCTTCTCTCTACTCTCTCTCTTTCCTTCCATCTTTCCTCCTGTGGTCCAACTGTAGTGAGACCCCCCCCAGCTGGGGAAGGGGAGGGGAGGCTTTTGAAGATGCCTCCCTCCTTTTGCTTTCCCTTCTGCCATCACTTCCGGTGATGTCAGGGGTGTGGCATATGCTAATAGCCCAGTAGCTCATTAGCATACCATATGCTAATGAGCTCCTGCAGCTCTTTTTCTACGAAAAGACCTCTGCTGGCACATATTCATTAACTTGTTCACAAATGTGGTTCTCTGGGCCCAGTTTGAGAGTAAGCATGCCATCTGGGAATCCCTGCTCTAACAGGACAGATTCAGTTCTAGTTCAAGGAAAGTGTATCGGATCTGTGTTTCTTATCATCTCCCCAAGTCTTTCTTTATTCAAGGCAGAAATTTGAGGAAGAACATCCCCCACTTAGCAGCCCAAGTAGCCCAGCTTAGACTGGGCCTGTCAGGGCTTGGGAGCTAAGCAGGGTTGGCCACAGTTAGTATTTGGATGGGAGACCACCAAGGAAGATGAAGGTTGCTATGCCAAGGAAGGTAAGGGCAAGCCACCTCTGTTTGCCGGGAAGGCCTCGTGGATGTAGGTGCCCTGAGTTGTCTGTGACTTGACAGCATGTTCCCCTTACAGGGTTGCCAGGTCCTACTTGGCATCCGGTGGGGGGCTCATGGGTCCTTCCTGAGGTCTTCTGCCACATGCGCTTTGTTATGTCATCACATCACCGACATCGGGGGGTGACGCTCTGGTTTTTGGACAAAACTCTGTGGTTTTTTTGCCTTCAAAACCACAGAGCTTGCCCCAAAACTAGAGAGCATCACCCCCCCAACATTGGGATGCGATGATGTCACTTCCGGGTGACATCACCAAGTCAGGGACGTTGCCCGGCAATGTCCTGTTCACGGGTAGGGCTGGCAGTCGATTGGAGCCCTGAAAAGTGGGGAAAACCCCTGTGGGACCTGGGAACCCTATCCCCTTATCCCCTCCTTGGCTAGGTGGTGGGGGACAGGTGGGAACCAGTGTTCCCTCTAAGCTGAGTTAGTGTGAGCTAGCTCACAGTTTTTTAGTCTCCAGCTCACAGATTTTTGTCTTGGCTCAGGAAGGATGGGGCTCCAGAGCAAACTGATTTATGCAGCAGCCAAATAGCTCACTCACAACCTTGATGCCAGTGGCTCACAAAGCAGAATTTTTGCTCACAAGACTCCACAGCTTAGAGGGAGCATTGGTGAGAACTGCAGAAAACCAAGATTTCGAAAGCCATCAAGAAGCCGCCATGGAGGCATCACCCTGTTTCCATCAAAACACTTCATCCATAATTCTCACATCTGGTCACCAGTTGAACGTTCCATCTTTCCTTGCAGCCCCTTGCTTCTAACAGAGCCAAATTCACCTTTCATTAGCACGCCTCTGTGGTTCGCCATGGATTTCCCTTCGTTCACAGAACAGGAACAATGTTCTTCTGGCTTAAAGCTGTTTGCACGACAAAGCAAAAGCTTTGGATCCTTGATAGCGATTACTGTGTATATCACTCATGATGTAAATACAGGAGCTAGCAATGTCCAGAGAGCCACTGAAAAGCCTAAGCCCCACCTTGTTGGGGGGCTCAGAGTATTGCCATACCTTGGACCAGTCCCCCGTCTTCCACTCGTAACAGCCCGTGTGATCCTCGCAATCTTCCTCATCCCTCGGCCTGGTGGCTGCGTCACACTTCCCTTGTGAATTGGTGCATGTGACGGTTCGCTTCTGTATCCCACGTCCACAGTCTGATGAACACTGCAAAGCGACGGGCAAGATCAGTGGGTGCCAATTATAGCAGAGAGGAAAACTGAACAAAAGCATCTCTCTCTCCGCCAGCATCTAAGGCTTCTGAAGCACTCTTCGATTTGTTCAGAAACATACGAAGCTGCCTTATGCTGGGCCGGAATATTAGCCCTAGAATAATACCATCTACTAGACCAGGTGCTGTCTAGCATGACAGGCTGAGCCCATCCTTTCCCAAGCCTTGTGACAGGGGAGGTTTTAACAAGAGATACAGAACACCTGGGGCCATCTGCTTGCATAAGCAATTGCCCTTTTAGAGGGCCCTACTTTTTTTTTAGAATTGCAAGTAGATAAATAGGTACCGCTTCGGTGGGAAGGTAACAGCGTTCCGTGTGCCTTGGCATTTAGTCATGCCGGCCACATGACCATGGAAATGTCTTCGGACAGCGCTGGCTTTTTGGCTTGGAAACGGAGATGAGCACCGCAACCCTAGAGTGGGATTCGACTGGCTTCCGAGCAAGGGAAACCTTTTAAAAAAATTATTTTACCATAACAAGCATACAGTGTATGGTATGGTACATGTTTAAGTAAACCTAGAACCAACAATTACCAAGCACTGAACAAAGGAAAGAAAACATTGCAAAAATAATTCATCGGACAATACCAACGGGTTTAAAATTGAGCTGACATAATATAATATTGCTTTGACGGCACGACTTCCTTCAATGTGTCATTGCAATGCTATTGCATTGGGTTCTACTTTTCTGTCTCAGAAAACTCTTCCTCAGATTTATGAAAAAATGGTAAAGCTGTTGTCACGTCTCAGCCTTTTGGCTAAGATTAAGTGTAGTTAAGGGCATTGGTGTTTGATATAAACTGGATTCATTACTGTTATATAATCTGATTTTAAAAAATGGGTAAGAAATAGAGTAGTATGGTATTTACAGGGGTCATTTCCTGCAGGAGCGCACAGGAGTGGAGCTCCGACAGTAAAGAGCCCAGGGGGCGGGCACATGCAAACAGCCCCCCCCCCTGCTCCCAGCAGCCCTCAGAGCAAGAAGCAGCCAGGTAAGTTGCAGAGCCCCCCCCCCCGGGCCCTGGTCCAAAACAGTCCAGTGGCACCTTTAAGACCAAGTTTTATCCAGGTACAAGCTCTCCCTCCTCTGCGAGGACAGATCTGCACGTCCCCCCCCCAATAGCTAGCAATCCAAATGAGTCCAGTGGAGCCTGAGCGGTGGGTGTTGCCTTCTGACACACTTCCGGTGAGGTCAGGGGGTGTGGCATATGCAAATAAGTTATGCTAATGTTATGCTAATGAGCCCCTGCACCTCTTTTTCTACGAAATGACCCCTGGGTATTTATTACTTCATTTATACCCTGGCTTTCTTCCCAATGGGGAATCGACATGGCTCACATAGCTCTCCTCTCCTCCCATGTTATCCTCACAACAATCCTGTGAAGTAGGTTCGGCTGAGAGTGGCCCAAAGTTCATCCAGCAAGCTTCCACGGCAGAGTGGGGATTCAAACCTGGGTTTTACAGATCCTAGTCCAGAAGTAATCTATTCTACGACACTGGATTGATTGATAGTATCCAGTGGAGGGGACGGGTGAGGCCAGGGTGGCTATTCCCTGATATTGTCAATAAACCACTGTGTTTCAGCTACCAGGAAGACCAGGGTTATTTTTGTGCAGGAACGCACAGGAACGGAGTTCCAGCTGGCTCCCAAGTTGGCCACGCCCAGCAGGAACTCATTAGTATAACAGGCCACACCCAACCGCAGAAACTCATTAGGATTGGCTACATTAGGGGTGTGTGGCCTAACATGCAAAGGAGTTCCTGCTACAAAAAACCCCCTGGGTTTTGACAACAAACAAGGTAAACAGAATAAGAAGCAAAAGGTGGGTGTGGGTGGATGACCACACTTCTGGTAACATGGGGGTGCAGCCTAATGTGCTATTGAGCTGTGCTGGCAGGGGTGTGGCCTAATATGCTAATGGGTTTCTGCTGTTGGGTGTGGCCTCTAATGCTAATGAGTTCCTGCTGGGCTTTTTCTACAAAAAGAGCCCTGACTGGAAGACTGTTGTCTTCACTTCAGGGCCACTGATCCTAAATCACAGAGTTATTTAATATTATTTTGGATGGAGAATTAAGATTAAGCATAGCTGAGATTCGCATAAAATGTGACAGGCTGCTTTGAACTAATTTGAGTCATTGTAGTAAATCAATTATAAATGGAAATGAATGCAAAAAGTTATGAACTTTTAATACAAGAGGATGCGAAATGCTTGCTGAATCTCAGAGGCTCCGGGTGTAACACCAGATACGAGTATGCTCCTCAACTGATTCTCCACTTAACCAAGTTCTAAGTGACAAAGGTGCTAGATCCCATCAGTTGATCCTCAGTAGAAGAAGAGAAGAAGAGATTGGATTTATACCCCGCCCTTCACTCGGAGTCTCCGAGCGGCTTACAACCTCCTTTCCCTTCCCCTCCCCACAACAGAAACCCTGTGAGGTAGGTGGGGCTGAGAGAGCTCTTTCAAGAACAGCTGTGACAGAACTATGGCTTGTCCAAGGTCATCCAGCAGCTTTGTGTGGAGGAGCGGGGAATCAAACCCGATTCTCCCAGGTTAGAGTCCACGCACTTAACCACTACACCAAACTGGCTCTCTTTCTCTGGACGGTCACCAAAACCAAACCTCCCTACAGCAATCTGGGGTATGGGACGGTGGGCCAAACTGACAACTGATACCAGCCGACTGGGAATGACTTTGTGAACGTTGTGGCATCCTGACACTATACAACCAATCAGATTTGGTTGTGTTGACATCACAGGGCAAATGGAGGTCATTTTGAGCAAGGGCAGAGGTCATTTCGGGGGGATCGCAGTTCCCCCGGGTGAGGTACGGGGGGGCACATGACGAAGCCCCGCCCCCTGCTTCCGGCCGCCCCGCTTCCGGCCCTCATTCAGCCAGGAGGAGGCAGGAGAAGAGGGAGGGTAAGTTGCTTCCTCCCTGCCTCTCCCCACCCCTGCCTGCCTGGGGCCAGGGAGGGCCTTCGCGGGGCTTCCTCGCACTCCCGCCGGCCTTGCAGGTCCACCGCCGGGCCCCTCATGGGGCTCGGCAGTTGAGCTGCAAGGCCGACGGCGGCCCGGACCGTTGGGGGCAGGGTGTGTGGCCTTATGACAGACTTCCGGTGATGTCAGGGGGTGTGGCATATGCTAATGAGTTATGCTAATGAGTTCCCCTAGCTCTTTTTCTACGAAACGACCCCTGAGCAAGGGCATGATGTTTCCCAGGCTGGTCATGCGGACAACCACCAATTAGGAACATGCAGAGCTCACCGGGGTGTGTGTGTGCGTGCAGGCCAATGCTTCCTAACTAGAACTCTTTTGACCGTTTTCCCAGAAATGCCCCTCTCCCCACCCTCCATTGGTAAGGATAAGTATCATATCGACAGTGACCAAAGTGTTCATGAACCTGCCCCTCTGGTGGTGGAAAGTGCACTTAGGACACGGCTGACTTATGGCCACTGCATAGGGTTTTCTAGGCAAGAGACGAACGGAGGTGGCGTTGCCCTTGCCTGCCTCTGCATAGCAACCCTGGACTTCCTTGGTGGCCTCCCCTCCAAGTACTAAACAGGGCCAACTTTGCTTAGCTTCTGAGATCTGACAAGAGCGGGCTGGCTTGGGTCATCCAGGTCCAAGTGATAATTAAGTGCCACCAGGGGGTCATTTCGTAGAAAAAGAGGTGCAGGAGCTCATTAGCATAACTCATTAGCATAACTCATTTGCATATGCCACGCCCCCTTACATCAACGGAAGTGTGTCACAAGGCAACACCCACCACTCAGGCTCCACTGGACTGTTTTGGATTGTTAGCTATTGGGGGGGGGGACATGCAGATCTGTCCTCGCAGAGGAGGGAGAGCTTGTACCCGAAGGCGGGCTGGGGGGGGGGCTCTGCAAGTTACCTGGCTGCTTCTTGCTCCTCGTGGCCCGACTGAGGGCTGCTTGGGAGCAGGGGGCGGGGCTTGTTGCATGTGCCTGCCTCCTGGGCTCCTTACTGCCGGAGCTCCGCTTCTGTGCGCTCCCGCAGGAAATGACTCCTGAGTGCCACCAAGTCACAGAGGTGGTTTGCCAGTGCTTGCCTCTGCGTATCAACCCTGGACTTCCCTGGTGGTCTCCCATCCGAGTACTAACCAGGGTTGACTCTGCTTAGCTTCCAAGACTGGACAAGACCAGGCCAGCCTGGCCCCACCGAGGTCAGGGGGACTGCCCTCTGCCAGCTAGCCAGAGCCCTGCCCCTGGGCCGGAAATTTCTCCACCCATCGAGGGATCAGTGCAGAGGAGGCAGCCGACTGGAAGCGGAATGAATAAGTTGGAGATATGAGATACTCTGTGGAAACTTTTGAAAATGCTCCCAAGAAGCCTCTTTAAGGGGGGTCCAGAATGGAGACAAGTCTGGGCGCGGTGTGAGTTACAACGAATAGGCAGATCTCAGCATGCCTGTCTAACTGTCGTTACCAAAAAGAAAAGAAAAGAAAAGAAAAAACACCATCCCAGCAGTCATGACCTGGTGACCCTGTTAAGGACATGAATGACAAGTGTTTATGAGCTGGCCGAGAAAACGGATGTGCCTTGAAATACTTCTCAGCGACTCCAAAGTGGCTTCTTCTCTCTCTCTCTCACACACACAAACACACACACACACACATACAGAATCCGTGAAGACTTCCATTTAAATCGACTGCAGCTGATTGCATAAGTCTCTCCCTCTCTCCCTTTCAGGAAAGTAGCATTTTATAGCAAGCAAGAATGGTATTCTGAAGGCTACTGGGTGGGAGTCCTTCCAAGTTGCAGGCAGGGTGGGATTCAAGAGCGGCTTCTCAAGGTTGGGAGCTTGCTGTGCCCTTTCTCTAAAGGACACGGGGGATGGAGAACACAGGGTTGCCAGCCTCCCGGTCCGGGCGGGGGGTCCCCTGCTTTGCGGGCTCCTCCCCACCAGCAGCAAGCTGGCCGGGGGGGGGGGGAACCCCACCTGCAAAGGCCCCAGAACATTACATTTCACACATTTTTCAACTTTGTGGGTGTTGGTGGGCAACGAGAAATAGTTCATGTGACAATGAAGAAGAAGAGAAGAGATTGGATTTATACCCCGCCCTTCACTTAGAGTCTCAGAGCGGCTTACAAACTCCTTTCCCTTCCACTCCCCACAACAGACACCCTGTGAGGTAGGTGGGGCTGAGAGAGCTCTGACAGAAACTGCCCTTTTTCAAGGACAGCTGTGCCGGAGCTTGTGACTGACCCAAGGTCACATCAGCAGGTGCATACGGATCATTGTTCATAGAAATGAAGTCCACGGATCATGAAGACATCTAACTTTTAGTACAGCAAAAAAAATTTTCTTAGGTCCTCGTCACTTGGCAACCAACTGTTAGAAAGTCACCATATTTTGTGCCTTGGGACTATTAGCTTTTGCTTCCTCAAATACTGTGGCAAAGTTTTTTAAAAAATTATTTATTTAACTTCATTTATACCCCACCTTTCTCCCCAGTGGGGACACAAAGCAAATGATGTTGTTCTCTTCTCCTCCATTTAACACTGGGGCCAAGTTTCTTACTTGCTGGATGGCCTTATTTATGTGAAACAGTTGGCCTGAAGAGAATCCTGGGACACACCCTCTTAGATCATGTGGGGTGGATGCCTGTGGCTGAAAATTACCTTAGGCTAGCTCTAGACTAGGGATGGGCACGGACCATTAAATGAGCCCCAGTTCGAACATGAACCAGGCTGGTTTGTGGCTTGTGAACCAGGGGTTCAGGAGAACGTGTCTCCCACGATCCAGCACGCGAACCTCCATGTTTCTTCATAGAGGTTCACGGAATGATTCGTGCAGGCTCCGAAGGCTTTTAAATACCTTCGGAGCTTACCTGCAGGTCCAGCAGCCCAACTGGAAGGGAGCTGTGAAGGCATTTAAATATTCAAGTATGTTCCTATATTAGAAATAACGAGTTAACAGACTACTGGAGGATGGCGGAGAGCGATTAAGAAGTGTAACAAGTCAGTAGGAAAGTTATACACTGCTGATAGAAATTTCCAGCGCAGTTTGGAAAAGACAGTATAAAAATCTTATAGGAAGTAGGAAGGCAATAGAAGTGGATGCCTTTATTCAACACAGATTTGATATGAAGGTTAAGGATAAGAACAAGAGTGTCTATGGCAGGTTTGATATATTTACTATTCTGTGTTGTTGGAAATGATAAATGCTCTCATAGTATTTTTGTATGTAGTCTTGTTGATGTTCTGGTGTATATCTATGATATAGGCTTATACCATAAAATCCAATAAATATATTGTTAAAAAAAATGTCGTTGGAGCCCACCACCAGCCCATGGCCCACACCTTCAGAGCCCACCTCCAGGTTAGGCCGGCCCAAGTGAGCTCCAAGAGTGAGCTCCGTCGAACAAACCCAGAGGTGGGGCTCCAAAGGCATTTAAATGCCTTTGGGGCTCACTTTCAGGGGGGCCGCAGCTCGAGTGAGCTCTGAAGGCCAAGAAAGGCCTTTGGGAGCCCACTTCCAAGTCATAGTGCAGCCATGCCTCCAACCGGAAATAAACACTGAAGGCATTTAAACGCCTTTGGGGCTCACTTCCAGGTGGGGCTGTGGCCCCAAGAACTTCCCAAACCACAAACCAGTTTGTGCAATTAAGACGTTCGTGGAAGTTCATGGTTCATGAAAACCCCAAACCACGAACCTCCACGGACCCCCGTTTTTCCTGTTTGTGTCCACCCCGTATTTCCTACATCCCTCAGTTCTGGAACTAGATTTTAGGAACCTGACTTGGGACCACATGAAGACACCCAATTCTCAGTCCATTCGACGGTGATTTCTGCTAAATCCTGGCAAACAGAGCAGTTTTAAGATGTGCTGTTAGAATTTTCTTTTATAAAATCAGGTACGAACATAAGAACATAAGAGACGCCAATGTTGGATCAGGCCAAAGGCCCATCCAGTCCAACACTCTGTATCACACAGTGGTCAGAAATACCAGGTGCCATCAGGAGGTCCACCAGTGGGGCCAGGACATTAGAAGCCCTCCCACTGTTACCCCCCCCAAGCACCAAGAAGACAGAGCATCACTTGCCCCAGAGTCCCTATCTATACCTTGTGGCTAATAGCCACTGATGGACCTCTGCTCCATATGCTTATCTAATTCCCTTTTGAAGCCGTCCATGCTTGTAGCACCCACCACTTCCTGTGGCAGTGAATTCCAAGTGTTAATCACTCTTTGGGTGAAGAAGTACTTCCTTTTATCCGTTCTAACCCGACCGCTCAGCAATTTCATGGAGTGCCCACGAGTTCTTGTATTGTGAGAAAGGGAGAAAAGTACCTCTTTCTCTACCTGCTCTTTCCCATGCATAATCTTATAAACCTCAATCATGTCACCCCTCAGTCATCGTTTCTCCAAGCTAAAGAGCCCTAAGCGCCTTAACCGTTCCTCATAGGGAAAGTGTTCCAACCCTTTTATCATTCGAGTTGCTCTTTTCTGCACTTTTTCCTGAGCCTGCCTACCTTTGACCATTCTGACGCTTCCCAGATGGAAAGGCAGTCGCGTCCTTCACAGCTCTGTAGAGGTGCTGGTTTGGGACCCAGGCAGTAGAGGTCTCTGGTGGCCACGTAGGTGCCATTCTGCAGCTGATAGACGCAGGTCACTTCCCGGATCTGGATGCCTTTGGCACAGGTGGACGAGCAAGGGCTCCACTGTCCAGCCACCCATCTGTTTAGAGAAGATGCAACAGGTTTCATTTCCTGACATAATCCTAGAGTTTGCAGGAGGATGTGTATACAAGCCAGACACGCATTGCTGGTGTGAATGCACGTGTGGACCACGTGTCACCTTCTGCCATCCACCTGTACCCATCTAATTGTTGGAGAGCCTAAATATATGATACAGAGGCTGTTGGACTGTTAATATACACTGTCAGATGAACTGTCAGATCTGCATGATCTAAGTGACAGCAGTGAGACTGCTGGAAGCCTGTCCTGGCCGGTTTAGACCAGTTTATGGTGTGAGGCCACAGGCATGACTCAGCTCAATGCTGATTGGTTGTAAATATGTATAATAGTAGACAAGTGCAGTCCAAAGTATTCCTTTTGTGAATCACGGCGTTTGGCGAAGCACTTTGACGGAGCACTCTATATTCTGTGAATAAACTGTATATAGTTCACCACAAAGAACTGTGTGGCGTGGTACTATATGCTGGATGTACTGCTGACTGCTGGAGTGTGGCTGAAAAGGTTGGTGTGGCTGAAAGAGTCCTGGAAGTTGGCTAATACTTTCTACTGGCATCAGGCCGCCGTATGCGCACCGCGCAACAGGGTTATGGGCCCAGCCTGGCGGTGTCTGGAGCAGTGAGGTGTCGGTTCAGCCCAGTGGGGACTCAGCCTGACGGAGCACTGTATATTCTGTGAATAAACTGTATATAGTTCACCACAAAGAACTGTGTGGCGTGGTACTATATGCTGGATGTACTGCTGACTGCTGGAGTGTGGCTGAAAAGGTTGGTGTGGCTGAAAGAGTCCTGGAAGCTGGCTAATACTTTCTACTGGCATCAGGCTGCCGTATGCGCACCGCGCAACAGAGGCACCATATGTTTGCTCACAGCATAGAGTCTGGATTGGTTCGGATATTAAGAAAGCGTGTGTGTAGCCTTAGCCGCCACCACCAGTGAAGAACATCAGTTGGCCCTGGACTCTGGAAATGGCCATCAACAGCCTAAAGAACAGCAAGCCCTGCAAGCAGTGTTCCCTCTAAGCTGAGTTAGTGTGAGCTAGCTCACAGGTTTCTACCTTTGAGCTCACACATTTTTGTCTTAGCTCCTGAAGGATGGCTCCAGAGCAAACTAATTTATGCAGCAGCCAAATCACTCACTCACAACTTTCATGCCTGTAGCTCACTAAGCAGAATTTTTGCTCACAAGACTCCGCAGCTTAAAGGGAACACTGCCTGCAAGGACATTCCAAACGAACACTGAGAGCTGACTGTGAGATGAGAACTTTGTGCGCTGGTTATCGGCTGCTACCGTCAAACGGATACCAACTACTAGCACTTTAGTATGATTTTATATTTTGTTTTAATTGCAACTTTTGTTTTTAATGTACCTAATTACCTGTCTTTATGTAAGCCGCCCCGAGCCGGCTTCGGCCGGGAGGGCGGGGTAAAAAACTGAATGAATAAATGAATGAATGAATGAATAAATGGTGTCAGACAACTGTTGACCTCCCACCAGAGCAACACTCTGGGGTTTTTTTGGGGAAAAATCTATAGTAGAATTAGCATCTACCATAGAGTTTTTGCCCAATAACCAGAGTGTCGCCTCAATGTCCCCAGCATTCCTTCGTCAGTTCCTACTTTACACTGAAGTCAAGTAGGCACGTCACTGAAACGTTGGCTGTTCCTCCTTTTTTTGGGGGGGGGGTAAGTTCCCCCTGCCGGCCAGTTGATCGGCGGCAGAGAGGTGAGGCCTGGCAGCGGGGGACCCCCACCTCCACCATGGCAACCGTAGAGCCAGTTTGGTGTAGTGGTAAATTGTGTCGAGTCTAATCTGGGAGAACCAGGTTTGATTCCCCACTCCTCCACTTGTTGCAGCTGCTGGATGACCTTGGGCAAGCCATAGTTCTGTCAGAGCTGTCCTTGAAAGAGCAGTTCTCTCAGAGCTCTCTCAGCCCCACCTACCTCACAGGCAATGTTCCCTCTAAGCTGTAGAGTCTTGTGAGCAAAAATTCTACTTTTTGAGTTACTGGCATTAAAGTTGTGAGCAAGCGATTTGGCTAGTGCATAAATTAGTTTGCTCTGGAGCCATTCTTCCTGAGCTAAGGCAAAAGTGTATGAGCTGGAGGCTAAAAAACTGTGAGCTAGCTCACACTAACTCAGCTTAGAGGGAACACTGCTCACAGGGTGTCTGTTGTGGGGAGGGGAAGGGAAAGGAGTTTGTAAACCGCTCTGGGACTCCAAGTGAAGGACAGGGTATAAATCCAATCTCTTCTTCTATTCTTCTTCTTCTAGACATCCTGCCAACAGCTGTCATCTATCTCACCATCTCCCTGGTCTCCTGCTGTTTGCCAGACAGAGCCTGTAAAACTAAGGTTTAACCGTAGTTGCAGTTCTTGGCTGTGAGCATACGAACTGAGAAGCATCACTCCTGGGGGACAGAAAATAATAATCTAGAAGCCCAAATAGTCTTGGCGGGCTGTTAAATACAACAGCTTAAGGCATGGATGTGGCTTCTGGATCTGGACTATGCAGCACGGCTTAATGGTTAGAGTGTCAGACTAGGGTCTGGGAGACGCAGGTTTGAATCCCCTCGTTGTCATGGAAGCTTGCTGGGCCAGTCACACACTATCAGCCTAGCCTAACTCACAGGTTTGTTGTGAGAGTAAAACAGAAGAAGGGAGAACAACATTGTAAGCAGTGTTCCCTCTAAGCTGAGTCAGGGGGAGCTAGCTCACAGTTTTTTAGCCTCCGGCTCACACATTTTTATCTTCGCTCAGGAAGGGATGGCTCCAGAGCAAACTGATTTATGCAGCAGCCAAATTGCTGGCTCACAACTTTAACGCCAGTAGCTCACAAAGTGGAATTTTTGCTCACAAGACTCCACAGCTTAGAGGGAGCATTAGCGTTAATGGGCATGCACACTTCTTCAGAAACCTAAGTGTCGGAATAACACTTATATAACATTGCAAGCTGTTTCCAGTCCCCACTGGGGAGGGGGAAAAACCAGGGTGCAAGTCTGCAATCACACAAATAACTTGTTTGCTCTTCTGGTGAGGGCTGAGCAGCAGGAGCGGGACATTTGGAGAGCAAAACTTGTCTGACGACTGCCGGACGAAAAAAGGCGAGGAGGAATGTCTTTGAGACACATCGACAGGCCGTCTCTGCAAAGTACTTCCTATGAGCTGTTACAAAGGAAGATCCCCTCTATAATTAGAGGAATTCCTGGTCAGAGTGCAGCCGTTGGAACAATAGCCCTGTGTGAGGGCAGCAAAAAGCGCCCAAGGAGGCGGCAGCAATTGACTCGGCCTTTCAGGAAGCTGGAATTCCACTCTGTCATTTGAGGCCTGTCAACTTGATTAGCCTCCCAAACCAAACAAAGTCTTTGCCTTTGCAACCTGATGCTGAGGAAACCAAGCGGGGCAGGAGCTAAAACGGACGAAGGACAGCTACTAAAAGCCCGTTTAATAAAAAAACACACAACAACAACAACAAAAAAGAATTGTTGTTGTTGTTAAATAGACGGATACCATCCATGTTATCATTTACTCGGAGTTTAGGTCAGATGGGAGGTAATGGTGGAGGATTCTACATTAGCAATTTACTGTCGAGACCCTCAGAAGGAAGAACAGGCTGCCGTCCAGGAACTGCTGAATTAAATCTAGCAACGGTATTGTAATCTTGCCGTGATATATAGCTTTTGGCGTGAAAGGAGAGAAAAGGAGGGGGGGGGAGGAGAACAGCAGAGATGAAAGGACTGGAAATCTTGGGAGAAGCCACCCTGGTTGTTTTCCTTCAGGATCGATGGTTCGGACCCCACACCCATCTTTTCCCTGAGAAAAAGCAGGTTGTGACCTCAGTTAAGAGGGGAAGAGACGTCACCCTCAGACCCTGTCTACGATCCTGCCCTTCCTGCACAAGGGAGCTCTTAAGGCGGTGGCAGCAAGGAGATGGCCTCCCGCTTTCTTTTCCAGATCACTGGTCTGTGAGGCAAAGAGACGAAGAGCCAGGAATTCTGGATGATAGACAGGGGTGGGCCGAATGGATAGTCTGGACCCCCGCTCTCATCCACCTACAGGATAGCAGTCTTTTCATGCTCTTGAGGCAAAATGCCAGCAACTGGGGGGTGGGGGGGGGAATGCCAACAACTGCATGTGTGTGGGAAGCTAACTTGAGTTCCGGCCAAATTTATAGCAGTCTCCTGGGTGTCAGCGGGGAAGTTTCTCAAGCGACATTTAGTTTACAGAATGTGTTTGTTGGCTACTGTTTAAAATGCCTTTATAAAACTGATTTTAAAAGGGGGAGGGGGCGAAGAGACGTGAGTGGAAGAAGTGATCTGGCTGCAACCAGAAGCTACTTTCAGGCCCCGTCACACGAGAGGATTTGGGTTGGGAGAGGGACGGATCGGGGGCGGAGCAAACGTGCGCGATCCCACCGCAACATCTGGGAAGCGTTGCGCACCCGTCCCCGATCCGGCCCTTCCGACGATAACCCGTAGCAAAAAAAGAACCACCTACCGAGGTGGTTCTTTCCGAAAGGCCGCATCAAAGCCGGCTGTGGGATCGCGGGCGCGTTCTTCCACCGGCGCATCCCCGGCTCCTGGCCGAACTGCGCATGCTCAGACCTTCATCATTTTGGTGGGCTTTCACACATGCTTAAAAAATGCAGTTTCCGTTTACTTCAGTGACCATTTGCAAGTGGACTTGGTCATTTCACACAGTAAAACCCAGTTGCAAAGTGGACTGACAATGCATTTAGCATGTGTGAAAGCACCCAATTATCTACCAGCTGACATTTTAAAAACAAGTTTTTTCTTTAATAAATAGGGCAGTGCCAAGTCCCCCTGGGGGGGCAGATTTCCTCCCGCTTTGGAGGCCCGATTTCCGCCACCGCGGAATCGGGCCCCGGGGGAAACCCCACCCCGGTGTGCACGTCAGCCGGAGGTGACATGATGACGCCGGGCACGCTGGGGGCGGGGCCACAGCCATTTGAGGGGAAAACTCTATGTTTTCCCCTCAAATCCGGCGTCATCACGTCACCTCCGGCTGACGTGCATGCGGCGCGCTGAAGACGCCGTCCGGGAGCCCCCCGCCACAGAAGAAAAACGACTTGGCAACCCTATTAATAAACTATCTGACAAAACCAGTCTTACAAATATCACTATTTCCATCCTCACGTAGAAGTCCCAGCTGCCAGGAATTTAGCCACAGCCAAAATCATACCAGGATCAGTATCAACTAGCAGGGAATACACCGAAACAAGGGAAACCTTGGAAACGATCACCGGCTGTATCCACAGATCTCTCAAAGGGACAGTCAACAAACAATCAAAGAAAATATAGGATAAAGTTTCAATCCCTCCAGACCCCGATGCACATAATCTCTCTGAGTAGCAGAGGTCGATTCGGGGGGGGGGATCGCGGGGGATCGCAGTCCCCCCGGGTGAGGTGCAGGGGGGCGTGGCAATGACGAAGCCCCTCCCCCTTCTTCCGGCCGCCCCCTGCTTCCAGCCTCATTCTGTTGCAGAAGGAGGAAGAAGCAGGAGGGTAAGTTGGCGTCCTCCCCCTCTGCCTGGCCGAGGCCACTCCACGTGGCCTCCGCAAGGACTCCCAGCCCCATCCAGGAGCTCCCCCGAGGTAGCTGTGTTAGTCTGTTGCTGCAAAATAGTCCAAGAGTTCAAATAGCACCTTTAAGACTAACAAATAGCACCTTTAAGACTAACATTTAAGACTAAGACTAACTGAGTGGTGGGTGTGGCCTTATGGCACACTTCCGGTGATGTCAGGGGATGTGGCATATGCTCTTTTGCTACGAAACGACCCCTGCTGAGTAGGATACTCCTTGAAATATACCCACCTAAACAGCAGAGGGAAAGGCATTTAGCCTGACCAAAAGGAAAGCTCTTCGATATCTGGGGGGTCAGCTGATGAAAATAATATGGAAGGGTAACGGGGGGGGGGGCGCGATACCAAAGCACAGCAGTCAGCGTACTCTTAGAACCCTGCCAATAGTCCTCTGACGGTCTAATGCCTCCAGTGCTCGGTCTGAGGAGAGTCGAGCTGCCCATGGGCCAGTAGACAAGAAGAAATAAAGGGGAATTGACAGGAAGTTTAAAAGGGTAGCTGTCTCTCAAAATCACATATAACCAGAGGCTGGAGTTGATGTGGAAAAACGGGAGACGTTACTGTAACGGCGCTTCAAAAATTCTACTCGAACTCTGAAGGCAAGCCCAGAGCTTGTTCTTTTAAAAAAATAAACCATAGTCACGGTGAAAGAGAAGGGGCTCTTTAAGATGTTCTCGGCCAGCGACGATGCCAAGCATGCATTTCTAATATCTGGGTGGGCAAACAGAAGTGGAAATTTAAATTCTACGGAGACGCAGAGAATGTGCTTTGGAAAACGTTTCCAGTTGGCAACGTCTGAAGTGTGAATGTGTGGTCGACCTGGAGAGAGCAAAGGTTAGGAGAGAGGGAGGCGTGGCCATCTTGGAGGCGAAGCACTGTGTGGCTGTTTGTTGCCATGGAGCGGGGGGGGTCGTCAAAACGAACCAGTGAGTGGGCCACTCTCGGCTTGTCCGATGGAGGATAATGGCCCTTTATTGTGACTGTAACGTTTGCTCCGTAATTCCACACCAGAAGCAGAAGTACTGAAACCGCACGAAGGGGAAAGACTTCAGGCCACGAAGCTGGCAATTCAGATTTCCCCTGCTCAGTGGAACCGGGTTGGGTCAGAACCATCCCTCAGCTTCAGTCCTCAAACTGCTTGCAATCTATGTCAAAGTTCAAAGTGTGTGTGTGTGGGGGGGCTGGGTACGTGCATGGAGAAACCGGACGGGCAGTTTCCCAAGGTATCAAAATATCATATTTACAAGCAGCCTTGCATCCACACAGCCAAGAAACAAGGTCGCTGTGACAATCCCTCTGGAAAACTAAGGAAGGTGTGCTATTTTTTTTTTTTTTAATCTATGCTTATTTTCAAAAAAATGGTCCAAACATGTTTTGAGGGAACAACTCTTTTTGATGTGAGCTTTCCCTTTTGGAACTCCTTCCAAAAGACCAAGCTCTCTCGTCCTCCGTCAGAGATCCTTTTGGATTTTTTTTTCCATTTGTGCATCACAGTCCACACTGCCACAATTAGGCTTCCCTGTTGCCTAGGTCCAATCTCCTGCCCTTGAGAAATTGAAGAGCAGGAGGAAAAACAGCCTCCACAGAGATGCTCGAGGTATGTCCCCTAATCTCTATGGGATTTACCACAGAGATGAGGGGAAATTCCTAGAGCATCGCCCAGGAGTGACACCACATCTCCCTCAAACTCCACTCTCCTCAGGCAACCCTTGAAAATCTCACAGCATTGGTGTAGGCAGTAACTGGGAGCCCTAGCCATAACAAACTGCTGAAAGGCTTGGAGGAAGACAGGTAGGGGAAAAGAAGGCATGCAACCTCTTCATACCAACCAAGCAGCTAAAATAAAACATAGCAACGTTGTTTCATGCTGCTTTTATACAGGTAATGCCTGTGTGGGCACATGTTCGGCAGGTGCTCCGCCAACTGTATTGGTTGCCAGTTGAGTTCCGGATTTGCTTCAAGGTGTTGGTAATAACCAGGGGTCATTTCGTAGAAAAAGAGGTGCAGGAGCTCATTAGCATAACTTATTTGCATATTCCACACCCCCTGACATCACCGGAAGTGTGTCAGAAGGCAACATCCACCGCTCGGTCTCCACTGGACTTTTTTGGATTGCTAGCAATTTTTTTTGGGGGGGGGGGTACGTGCAGATCTGTCCTCGCAGAGGAGGGAGAGCTTGTACCTGAATAAAACTTGGTCTTAAAGGTGCCACTGGACTGTTTTGGACCTGGGGGGGAGGGCTCTGCAGCTTACCAGGCTGCTGCTTGCTCTGACTGAGGGCTGCTGGGAGCAGGGGGTGGGGCTTGTTGCATGTGCCCGCCCCCTGGGCTCTTTACTGCCGGAGCTCCGCTTCTGTGCGCTCCTGCAGGAAATGACCCCTTGTAATAACCTTCTAAGCCTTACACGTCCTGGGACCAACATATCTGAGGGACTGCCTTCTCCCATATATGCTCTGGAGAGCATTACTCTCTATGGATCAACATCTCCTGGTGGTTCCTAGCCCGAAAGAGGTCCGTCTTGCCTCAGCCAGGGCCTGGGCTTTCTCTGTCCTGGCCCCCGCCTGGTGGAACATGCTCCCCATTGATATCAGGACCCTGCAGGATCTCCTTCAATTCCACAGGGCCCGTAAGACAGAGCTGTTCCACCAGGCCTTCGGCTGAGGTGGCCGCCATCCATATATGGCCTCCCTGAGATGTCGGTCTCCCATCCCACAATAGCTGGCTATATGTTATGTTATTTTATGTTACGGGTTTTAATTGTATATATATGAGAAATTTTATGTAAGCCGCACTGAGCCTGTCTCGGCGGGGAGGGCGGGGAATAAACCTAATTCATTGATTAAATAAATAAATAAATGTATCCATGTGCTGTGACCACCAATTTTAATATTACTATTGTGTTTTAATATTTTAAAATTGTATTTATTGTATTGCTATTTTGTTGTCACCTGCCCTGAGCCCACTTGCGGGAAAGGTGGGCTACAAATATGAAAAATAAATAAATATGCTATGGCTAGGTTTTTAATGCTTTTCATGTTTTTAATGCTTTTCACATTTTATGAGTGGACTGCTGTCCACCCAGCGGTTCGAAAGGTTCGGTGAGTAGACAAAATGGGTACCACTCCTTAGAGAGGGTGGGCACACTAAACCCCCCTTGTGGGAGAAGGTGTTAGCTGGCGAAATGGAACGTCCAGCTCGGAAGCTCAGAAGCCTGGAAAGATCTCCTCGGCATCAAGAAGCCTGCGATGCGCCGATCCGGCCAGGCGGTGGCAGTGCGGCGCTGCTACTTGAAGCAGTCCTGGAAAAAGCTGACGTCATCAAGCCAAGCCGAGTGAATGCCGTCTGGAACACGTCTAAGTCTACAGCTGAACAAAATCCCCGTCGGCTGCAAACCTGTGCGACTTAAAAGATTTATATGTTGTCCTCCTTTACCCCTATGAATCATTGTTAGTCCCGTGTGAATATGTGTAACTGTAAATCACTCAGACCCAGCAGCTCTGAAGGAATGAGCGATTAATAAATCGAAAGATATTATTATTATATTATTATGATTTTATCATGCTGTAAGCCATCTCAAACAGGTTCTCTGGAAAGGCAGCATACACCCTTTCCCAAACAAATGCACACACACACACACAAACAAACAAACAGCAAGACGGAAGCAGCACCAGCCAAAACACAACTCCATTTCCCCAGCACCAGCCAAGCCAGCCCATTAAATTGAGCCTCTTCACCATCTGAAAGATATTTGGACTTTAGTGAGTCTCTTGGAGATTTTTTGTGTGTGGGGTGGTTATATAACTGGGGGGCAGCCACGAAAAACACCTCTCTCGTTCACACACAGGTGGCGTCCCTGTCTCTGTGACGGACTACTTCAGAAAATTCACAAAAGGGTTTCCAGCCTGTGTGAATGTGCCTCCTGAAGAAAAACTTCCTTCCACATAGAAAACTGGCATCTAAGGAAGAAGTGGTGTGTATTTGTTTTCAAAATGCGGGGATATGTGTGTGTTTTTTTTTTTAAAGAGTCGCATTAACACATACAAGACCTGAATGGAAATGTTACCCCCCAGCCTCATCTTCCATAAGAACTAGGCCAAGTGTCTACACAAGCTTTCCAACATAATTGGCATAAGTGTTTATTCTGGATGCTGCTCCAAGAGAGATGCAACATGAGGCACAACGACGTTTTGGCTTCCACCGTTTGTAACATGAGCAATGAAACATGCATTAGCTTGAGTGCTCTTTTACATCACAAATGCCTCTCCCCTGCTTTTAGGGCTGCCAAGTCCCCAACCCGCCAGTCTGGATCCGGCCGGCAGGGGGAACCCCACCCCCAAAGTGCCCAGGTCGGGCTGACGTGCCCGGGGCGATGACGTCACTTTCGGGCGATGTCATCGCGGTGCGTATGCACTACGCATGCACACAAATGTCCGAGGCTGGGACCAACTCTCCCCCGCTGCGCCAGGTAAGACACTTGGCAACCCTACCTGCTTTCTGTTCCATAGTATGACCAGATATTCCCGTAAATACCACACGAGAGATTCAAGGCTAATTCAAGTTTACGAAAGGATCTTGGACAGAAAGATTTATGAATGGCTGTAACTAGGCCCATACCTTGATTGGCAGGGATGGACGTTACATCTTCTAACCTGAGGATCTGGACGGATAACCCGCTGACAGGCACTATCATTTACCAACACCATGGTCTTGTTGACAATCCGGGTACAGGACACAATGGTCTTGCGTTCTCCTGAAAGCAAAACGAAGGCGGGAAGGAATCATCTCGGTGCTTGTCTATTCGTTAAAATATTACTGCATTATTGATTTAAGGAAATAAATATCACTGCACTGTTTATCAAAATGGTTTAAAGCAACAACCCATCCTTAAGGAATGGAAGCATCAGTAAGGGATATTAAATGTCTGTTGAATTCCAACTGGCTTTAGCAGAGGCCTGTTCTGCAAACTATCTGAACAGAGAATAAATTCTGAGCAGTAAGGCTCAAACAAAACACAACTATTGTAGCAAGTCAGATCAGGGCTTTATTTGTCCCGAGGAGGAAGAGGAAGAGAAGAAGGAGGAGGAGGAGATGGGATTTATAGTCCGCCCTTCACTCGGAGTGGCTTACAATCTCTTTTCCCTTCCCTCCCCACAACAGATACCCTTTGAGGTAGGTGGAGTAGAGATAGCTCTTTTGAGGACTGCTCTTGAGAGAACAGCTCTGAGAGAACTTGTGACTGACCCAAGGTCACACCAGCAGCTGCATGTGGAGGAGTGGGGAATCAAACCCAGTTCTCCCAGATTAGAGTCCGCACTCTTAACCACTTCACCGAACTGGCTTGCAAGTGCACTAAATACTGGTTGCATAGAATCAGCCCCCTGTGCTATTTTGGAATGGGAATGGGGTTCGGACACAGGAGCAGGTTCTATCATCAGGACCGGTTTCCCCAATCCTCCATCAACCAAACCTTCTCTAACAATACCTATGGTCTTCACTGGACGACCTCTTGGTCTTCAGTTCTGGGATTCTTCACCGCAGGTTAGTGTCATGGGGCTATGGCGATCCACACTCTGAATGAACCCAGGTTAGATTACTATAACACATTTTGCATGGGGCTACCGCTGGAGACTGTTCAGAACCTTCAACTGGTCCAAATATGGTGGCTCACCCACTGTCAGGGGATGGATACAGGGGTAGTATTGCAGTGGAAAGACCTGCACTGGCTGCCAGTTTGGGCATCATTCAAAGTGCCCATTCTTTTCTTTCAGGTCTTAACTGGCTTCGGTACTGGGGTACTTGGAGAGCCACCTCAGCCTGTACTATCCCAGTCAGCCCATCTGTTAAGACCCTCTTCCCAAGCCCTGTTTCTGTTCTACTGCCTACACACGTGAAGATGCATGACAACCAGAGACGGGGCTTCCTCAGCAGTTAAACAAGTATAAAGCCAACAGTCATGATAGTCTGACCCACAATCAAACAGTCATAAGACTTATAAAGAATGCTGTTTATGTACTGCAATCTAAAGCACTACAACATGATACAATTAACATAGTAGAAACACAGCAGCATATTTTGAGCCTGAATGTTAATTGAGATCAGCGTCCTATCTGAACTTAATATTCTGAAGACTTGTTGTCTAACATATCTGGTGGAGATGTGAAAAAGTGGAAAAATTTTGGGAAAAAACAAAACAACTCATTCTGGAAATAGTAGAGATAAATTTACCATTGAACCCAGAAGTATACTTATTAAACATGCTCCCTGAAAGTATAAAGCATAATGACGCACGTTTGATACTCTACATCCTCCCAACCGCGAGAATAGCTATAGCAAGATGCTGGAAAACTGAAAAATTGCCAGATAGAGAAGAATTAATTACAAAAATTATGGACATAAAAGAAATGGACAAAATTAATACGTTACTTGCGGGAAAAAGATGGCAGAAACTAGACAGGTGGTTAGAAATATATAGATAGGATGCTCCAAATAATATTGTAAAATCAATATAAGTGTCTTGTACTGTTAATTATGTAAAAAATCAAAATAAAATACTTTATTAAAAAAATTTTTTTATGAAACTGAGAGCTTTGGCACCACTATAATATCTCCTGAAGAAGATCCATTTTTTGAAACGTTATGTAATCCGGAGACGACGTTGATTATGTACCTTGGTTCAAGGATTTTCTATTGATTTGTGTATCATGTTGTAGTGCTTTAGATTGCAATACATAAACAGCATTCTTTATAAGTCTTATGACTGTTTGATTGTGGGTCAGACTATCACGACTGTTGGCTTTATACTTGTTTACCTGATTGGGTCGTGTGTGTCCAGGCTTCCTCAGCAGTGGCATCTTATCCTTCGAGGCCCACATGGCAACTACTTCACTACCCTTCAGGTGCCAGGCCAAAACAGTTCTTTTATACTTAGACTTTCAGGTGAGGGATTCCCTCTTTATTACCTTGTTCAGTCCGGTTCGATTTTATTGCATAGGGCCAGTGTATACAATAAAATACGGTACAGTGAGACTGCGTTAAAATACCAAAAAAATTACATTTTAAAACTTGTTTCGTGTGAGAAAGGAATGATTCCCATAAGCAACCAACCTATGCTGATGCTAGCTTGGCCCAAATTTTCTTTGCCGCTAGGGCAAAAAGGGCAACCCTGTATGAGACTTCTCATTCCACACCTGCAAGTAAAAATATGACTTATTCCATCACAGTGCTAAGGCCTAAATTGGCCTCAATTGTACCTAAAAATTTCTTCCTTGGAGCTGAATAAAGTGGACAGGCCTGCAGATAATGACACAGATCTTCAGGATCTGGACCTCTGTATATACAGAGGCGCTGGGCAACCATTGTTTGAATATAAAAAGGTAAAGGTAAAGGTTCCCTTGCTCGAAAGCCAGTCGAGTCTGACTCTAGGGTTGCGGTGCTTATCTCCGTTTCAAAGCCGAAGAGCCAGCGCTGTCCGAAGACGTTCCCGTGGTCATGTGGCCGGCATGACTAAACACCAAGGTGCACGGAACGCTGTTCCCTTCCCACCAAAGTGGTCCCTATTTATCTACTTGCAATTTCTTGCTTTCAAACTGCTAGGTTGGCAAGAGTGTTTGAATATAGCAACCTTCATATTAGCTTGTTTTCATGATTGCCTTCTAGCTGGAGGACTGGGGGTTTTTTTGGATATCAGTTTAAGCTGCTGGGTGTCAACTTACACTGTCGTAATGTCCCCGTATTGATGTTCTCCGGCTTGTTTTAATGGTGATACTTCTTGGGTTGTTATGGTTTTGTTGGACTCCATTGTTTATACTTTGTGAACTACCTCCGAAGAGGCAGCACATAGATTTTCCAAATACATAAATCAAAACTAAAGGATATGTTTTGCATATAGAAGATACTAGGTTCAGTTTGGTGTAGCTGTTAGGAGCGCGGACTCTAACCTAGGAGAACTGGATTTGATTTCCCACTCCTCCACAAGAAGCTGCTGGGGTGACTGTGGGTCAGCCACAAGTTCTCTCAGAGCTGTTCTCGAAAGATCTCTCTCAGCCCCAGCTACCTCACAGGGTGTCTGTTGTGGGGAGGGGGGGAAGGGATTATAAACTGCTCTGAGACTCCTTCAGGCAGTGGAGGGTGGGGTATAAATCCAATATTTTCTTAAGTCTTCTTCATTTTATTCATATCCTGCTTCTCTCCCTGATCAGGACCCAAAGTTCCTTCTCACATTATTCTCTCCTTCTATCTTGCAAGGTGATAGTTGAGAAGATAAAGAGGAAGGGGCAGGCTTCCCAAGTACTTAGCGTGATTTGGCGGGGGACTAGGGCTGCCAAGCCGCGGCGGGGGATCCGTGCGTCTTCACAGGATCCCTGCTGCGGGGGACAGCGATACGCGTTGCACCGCCGTCGCCAGGATGTGACGCTACGCGTCGCTCTGGCAGCGGGGCTGTTTGGAGTCCCATTGCCAGGGCGACGCGTAGCGTCACATCCTGGCGACGGCGGTGCAACGCGTATCGCTGTCCCCAGCAGCAGGGATCCTGTGAAGACGCGTAGATCCCCCGCCGCGGCTTGGCAGCCCTAGTCCCCCGCCGAATCACGCTAAGTACTTGGGAAGCCTGCCCCTTCCTCTTTATCTTCTCAACTATCACCTTGCAAGATAGGTGAGGTGGATGATGATGATGGGCCTAGGATCATCCAACGGGCGTCCACGGCACAGCAGGGATTCGAACTTGATGACCCAAGGCCCTAGTCTAGAACTCAGTATGCCACACCAGCTTTCTTACACCTATTTATTTATTTATTTATTTTTCGCATTTCTATCCCGCCCTCCCCGGAGGCTCAGGGCGGCTTACAGGGCATAATGCCAGATAAAACAGTAAAATAATACAAAATATTAAGTTACATCCCTATTAAAACAGATTTTGATGCTCCTCTCAGCAAAATTTCCAATCTCCTAAAATTCCTAAAAACAAGATGGCTATCCTTGACCGTCCCATTCTTGCCCAACAATGCAGCGACTGGATATGCGCGCCCCATCCTGATATCCGAATATGGGGGATCGATGGTACTAGTGCGGTCATAGTGCACTAGTGGTGGCGGCTCCTATTCAAAAGCCTGGCGGAAGAGCTCCGTCTTGCAGGCCCTGCAGAACTGTGCCAGGTCCTGCAGAGCCCTGATCTCCTCTGGGAGCTCATTCCACCAGATAGGAGCTGCTACCGAAAACGCCCTATTCCTGGTCATGTTGAGTCTAATAGAACGGGGCCCTGGAACTTCCAATAGGTTCTGGCTCCCCGACCGTAGTGCCCTTGGGGGAACCTACCACTACCATCATCTTCTCTTAAACCTCGCCACCTGATTTCACAGATCTCTTCAAAGTTTCTTAGTGCCCCGGAGCTCACCTCCTCCACACTGGACACTGCAGCCTTCCCACCCACTGTGCGTCCAAATGTATAAGGAGTCCTGCAAGGTTTCTGGCTCACTCCTGTTTTCAGCAGAGTAGTTCACAGGGATGGTATATTCATAGTGGATCCCATAGTTCTGGTCATGGAACAGCAGCACCTCGGAGAGAGAAGAAGAGACAGGCCCATTACTGCTGGGCGGTGAGGGAGAAAATGTCAAAGTCACGGGGAAACACAGTGGGCAAGACAACCAACCCAAAGAGGTAGGTCAAGTTTCCCCCCCTCAAAAAAAAAAAATTATTGGGATATAATGAAAAAAGTTTAAACATATATCAAAACTTATACAATTATATATCCTTCCCTCCTCCCTCCCCCCCCCTTCTCGGGTTCCCACAGTGCTCCAACCTACAGCCCCGTTCTTAAATTTTTTCCTACCTCCCTTTCTCCTTATTCACATCAACAGGTAACTTGTCCTTCAACTGTTATTCTTATACATTCATCTATTTTCTACTTTCCTTTAATATTCAATAATTCTCAAAGCAAATTAAATTGTCCTTTACATCCCAGTATTTCTCCAAATAGTCTTGAAAGTCTTTCCAGTCTGCAAAAAATTCTTCTGCTTCCAAATTATTAAGTTTCCTTGTCATTGTATCCATTTCAGCCATAAAAAGTAAATTTTTAATCCAACCCCCAATTTCAGGGACCTTATCTTGTTTCCAACATTGAGCATATGTCATTCTGGCAGTCGTGATCATATACCACATCAATGTCCTTTTTGTCATATTGACTTCTTCCATTTTAAGTCCCAAAAGTAGTATTTCTGGTAAACCAACGGAAATCTGTTTCTGAGGTATTCCAATCTCGTAGTCTGACTGGGAGGGCTCTTTCCCAACATTTGAGAGGCAGCGTTGTGCAGTGGTTAGAGAATCAGGGTAGGACCTGTGAGGCCAGGTTTCCAATCCCTCTATGCCATGGAAGCTTAATGGACAGCCTGGGGCCAGTCACAAATCCCTAACCTACCTGATAGGGTTGATGTGAGGTTAAAAGGGAGGAGACAAAAACAATGTCAGCTGCTGGTGTGCTAGGTGTGCGTTCGGCTAAATCCGAGCTGAAAAATGCCTTATTGGCATTTTCTGGAGAGTCTTTCAGCTGGGTAGAGATTTGGCCATTTTTTGGCTATCCAAAATGGCTGGTCCCCAAGATTTTGGGGATTTTTCAGGACTGCTGGGTAACGAAAGCTAAAGGGCTTGCAGAAGGTGTTTAAAGGGATCATGGTCCCTTTAAATGCCTCTCATGTATCTCGGAAAAAGCATTTAAAGGGACTGTGATCCCTTTAAACACCTTTTCCCCTCTGCTGGTTTCAATGGAGAATGGGGGCACCTTCTTTGGGTGCCCATGGACTTGGACCCCCAATCCAATCTTTTTGAAACGTGGAGAATTTTTTTTTGAGGTGAGACACCAGCAGCTATGCTGCAAATTTGGTGCCTCTAGCTCAAAAAACAGCCCCACCCCCGAGCCCCAAATACCCCCGGATGATAGTCCCCATAGGGTATAATGGAGCTGAAAAAATTCAGGAATCTCAAAAGTTTACCAAATCTGAATACCATACTGGTATTGGGATTTGAGAATATTGGGAAATACCAATATTTTCCAAGTTCACCTGAAAAATACTGGGGTTTTTTTTTTGCACACCCCTAGTTATTCTTGTCTATGGAGTCTTTTTGCTACTAATTTGTTTTGATTGCCTACCTGTTAACATTCCTTATCCAGCCCTCCCTCCACGGAGCTCAGTGACGATTATGTAGCTCACCCCCACCCCCCTTAAACATGTCAGGTCACTGCATCACACAGTGAGGTTCACAGAACAGCAGAGACTTACAAGGCTTTTAAGAGAGCACCTTTTACTGTACGCTCCTTCCTGTCTCCTTCATTGAGGAAGTGATACTTAGCTCAGCAGCCTCTCTATCACTGACAGGGCTTTTTCAAGGGTGGGACCCTATTTGTGTCGTACGCTTCCTCCTGAGCCTTGCCTGGCTCTTTGTTGCTAACAAGTGAGTGTGGCATAGGGGTTAAGAGTGCCCAGAGTAGGATCTGGGAGACCCGGGTTCAAATCCGCATTCTGCCATGGAAGCTTGCCGGGTGACCTTGGGTCAATTATGCACTCAGTTCAGTTCAGTGTTCTTGCACAGGGCCAATGGCTGTTACAAGCAATAGGACATAAAATACAATATAATACAGTGCAGTAAAACTAGATTAAGGCACTATAAAATTACATTTTTAAAACTTATTTCATTCCCTATATTAGAATACCTAAATCAATTTGAGGACACTCCCAAAGAAATTGATGTATTACACTTGTGGTAAATACTGTAAATCATCTCGTTTATGGAAACTCAGTAACGACGACAAATCTAAATTTTGAATACTAGGGTAACGATACATAGGTCACTTGGTTAATTATGTTTTGTAACTTCTGTGCACGGTTATATATGTATATGGCATTCTACTTCACTCACATTGTTAATTCTTTCTATGTTTTTCTTCAAAGATCACTAATATGTCTGTACACCGATCCTTGTTGTAAATACAGGATGTTTGTTCATAATTAATAAAAATTATTGTACAAAAAACCCACCTTATTTCATAAGAAAAGGAAAAACTCCCATAACTACCTGTTGAATACTAATTAAATTAACTGGCCTATACTGACACTGGCTTGCCTCGAATTTTCTTGGCTGCTAAGACAAAAAGGGCAACCTTATATGAAGCCTCTGGCTCTGCACCCACAAGTAAAAATGTGACTTTTTCTGTCACGGTGCTGCAGGACTGCAGAGTCATACACTCGCAGCCTAACGTTCCTCACAGGGTTGTTGTTGTGAGGATAAAATGGAAGGGAGGCAAATTATGTAATCCACTTTTGGTTCCCACCAGGGAGAAAGGCAGGGGATAAATGAAGCAAACAAACAAATTCCACTGGCAGGCAAAAACATTTTTTAAAAAAGAGTTTCTTTCTGGTCCCCAGGCTTTGAAATGCATTTTGTTTATCTTGTTTTTCTTCAAAGAAGCTCAGACGGTCAATCACCATTTTAAGTTAGCTGGTTCCATTGAGCTTTTTAGGATTGCTCTGAGTTTTTATGGACTTTGTATTATTCGTATTGTATGTTTTCATATCCCCCTCATGGATCACTGCCTTATCGTGGCGAGAGGGCTTGTGTGGTTCGATGAGGCTGTGGGCTATGCCGTGGAGGGCCACCCAGGACGGACAGGCCACAGCAGAGAACTCAGACCAAGCGTGATCCCCTGGAGAAGGAAATGACAACCCACTCCAGTATCTTTGCCAGGAAAACCCCATGGACAGTATCAAAAGGCTAAAAGATATGACGCCGGAAGATGAGCCCCTCAGGTTGGAAGGTGTCCAATATGCTACTGGGGAAGAGCAGAGGGCAAGTACAAGTAACCCCAGAAAGAGTGAAGCGGCTGGGCCAAAAACAAACCCTGACTGTTCCCTGGAAGGCCAGATAATGAAACTGAAGCTCAAATACTTTGGCCACCCAATGAGAAGGGAGAACTCACTGGAGAAGACCCTGATGCTGGGAAAGATTGAAGGTTAAAGAAGACGGGGATGGCAAAGGATGAGATGGTTAGACAGTGTCATAGATGCAACAAACATGAAGTTGAGCAAACTTCAGAGGACGGCGGAAGACCAGAAGGCCTGGCGTGATCTGGTCCCTGGGGTCGCGAAGAGTTGGACTCAACTGTGCGACTGAACAACAACAAATGTTTTCATATTCCTATAATCGAGAAAGCAACCTGAATAGCCTTGAATAGCCCAATATCGTCAGTGCTTGGAAGTTAAGCGGGGTCAGCCACGGTTAGTACTTGGATGGGAGCCCACCAAGGAAGACTGCGGTTGCTTTGCAGAGGCAGGCAATGGCAAACCACTTCTGCTCATCTCTTGCTTTGAAAACCCAATGGTCCTTGGGTCGCCATGAGTCAGCTGCGACTCAAAGGATGGCACACAACTATTATTACCTTCATTGAAAAACATAGCATATAAACGTCTAAAAAAAAATATTAAAGAACGTACGTTCAGTACAAAACTTCGGGTTTTAATCATTTACCCACCCACCCGTTTGCTTCTGGCTACTCAACCCAAAATAATTAAGGCTGCCGGAAATGTGAAATCAACCACCCTTCCTCTTCCAGTGACTTATTAACGTACTTGAATTAGTTTTATTAAGATGCTATTTATTGTACGTGTCTAAATCTGTCTGGGGGAATTCAGGTGTGCTGGAAGGTGTATCAGGCAGAGGCTGGGATAGAGACAGGGCGGTGGGGTGTGGAAGTAGCAGGTGATACTGTGTCTCATTGCACAGAAATGGTACGTGAGCTTACTGAATTAGCTGGAGGTGCTAAGAGGCCCACTGAACAAATCGAACCATCGACAAACACTGTAATGTGCTGTCTGGCGTGCGGTAGGGAACGGAGCCAGCGAGAGATGATCTGACCCTCGGATAGCTTGAGGCATCGCTCTGTGCTTCAGCCTCACAGAACACGATGAAATAGGCACAACCCCTCCCCTCCTCATTGCCAATATACACACCAGACAAGACTGAAGAGGGAAGAGAAAAGGCTGCTACTTCTCCCTCCCCAAGACTGTCCATGGAATTAGAATTCGTCCCAGACCGCTTGTTTATTTTGGACCCGCCTGAGCTGTTTTGCGGTGCAAGGTAAGGTAAAGGTAAAGGTTCCCTTGCTTGAAAGCCAGTCGAATCCGACTTTAGGGTTGCGCTGCTCATCTCCGTTTCAAAGCCGAAGAGCCAGCGCTGTCCGAAGACATTTCCGTGGTCATGTGGCCGGCATGACTAAACACCAAGGTGCACGGAACGCTGTTACCTTCCCACCGAAGTGGTCCCTATTTATCTACTTGCAATTTCTTGCTTTCGAACTGCTAGGTTGGCAGGAGCTGGAACTAGAGACGGGAGCTCACTCCGTCTTGCGGCACTCGGGTCTCGAACTGCTGAACTACTGACCTTCCACAGCCTGCAGTTCAGCGTCTGAACCACGGTGCAAGGTAACTGCAAGGAAAATTTGCCAGCAGGAGGCGTGACATTTCTCTTCTTTACATCTTTATCCCACCATTCAAGGAGATCAGCGAGACACGCATGGTTCACCCGGGTTCATCACTGCAATTGCTCTATGAGGTAGGCTATGTCAAGACGTAGGCAAAGCGAGCTTCAGCCTCGGGTGGGCATCTGAACACAGGTCTCCCGGCCCTAGCGCAATGCTCTACCCCTGACACCACGCTGAGTCTCTCGCGTGCCTTGCTCAACCAAATCAGAGCGTCCTGCAGTTAAGCGCATAAGAACTATTTTGCTGGATGAGCCCAGAGAACAGAGGGCTCTGCTCTCAGCCTAGCCTACCTCACAGGGCTGTGGTGAGGACAAAACGGAGGAGAGAATGCCATAAGTCACTTTGGGTCCCCAATGGGAAGAAAGGCAGGTTTTAAATTAAGCAAATAAATAAATAAAAGGGCAAGCACTTTTTATTTTAGTGCAGTGTACAGTGGAATCCCTCCCCCTCTTATAATAATAATAATAATAATAATAATAATAATAATAATATACTTTATTGTCATTGTACATAGTACAACGAAATTAAGATGCAATCATTCGGCGATCTACAACCATACTCATATACACTCACACAACCATTCACAACCATCCCATAACTCCCTTAAGGTTCACATTGCAACTTAAACCACCAATGTCACCCAAATTCCAATTCATACAGCATTTAAAGCAATAATAGCTCTCGAATAAAAACTGTTTTTTAATCTGTTTGTCCTTGTTTTAATTGTCCTATATCTTCTACCCGAAGGCAGCAGTTCAAACAGGGAGTGTTCAGGGTGTGACAAGTCCTGAAAAATGTTCTTTCCTTTTTTCAAGCATCGAGAACTATACAATTCCTCCATGAATGGGAGAGGACAGCCAATAATCTTCTGGGCTGTGATGATAACTCTCTGGAGTGCTTTCCTATCCACAGCCGTACAACTGGCAAACCAGGCACAGACACAGTATGTTAAGTGCATATACACAGTGCATATCAAGAGCAGGGAGGGGAATGGCAGTGTCCCCCTCCTCAAACACAATTTTTGATGAGCAAGCAGCTTGCCTTTCAGTGGGAACTTTGCCCTCTGCAACAAACACCTTCTGCACTGAAAAAAACAAACGCCTTTAAACTTTCAACCCAGCTTTTGTGAATTTTTCAAATCTCACCTATGCTAAGCGTCCCACGTCTTGCCTCCTGGTGGGGGGGGGGACATTACGGAAAGCGATACAGGGTAACCCTGGTGGATTGTACATTTACTTATTTATTTATTTCTCTAATTTATACCCCGCCCTCCCTGCCAAAGCAGGCTCAGGGCTTCTCCTCCAGCATCCTGCTATGATGTTCAAGAACCTTGTCGGGCATGGGAAGGAACAGAGATGGACCACCACCTCCCACGGGTTACTGGGGAGTGATATGAAGACACTGGAACAGTCACGCCCAATGTTCATCCTTCAAGGGAACTGCCCCTGAGAACAGGGCCATGATGCCCATTCAGTGGTGTAGTGTATCAAGTCCTGACAAGTCCAGACAAGTCCAGAGACAAACGTCGAGGTTCGCTCCAAGAGACAATGGACTATGCGGATCCTAGCCCGCTCTCGGGGACTCTCGGCCACTGTAAATAACCTATTGGGAAGTGGGGGGGTGTTTCGGGTGGCGGTTTCTCGGGGAATATAAGCCGGCCTGCGAGCCAGCCAAAGTCATCTTATCTTGTTCCTGATCGAATAAAGTACGCTTTGCTGAAATCACTCTCCGTCTGTGTACTTTTCAAGTGGTTTCCTCTTCAAGAAGGAGAAGGTGCATTGAGCAACAATCAGTTCATGGCAGCCCAAAGACCACGGGGTTTCCAAGGCGAGAGACAAGCAAAGGTGGTTTTCGTCATTGCCTTCTTCCTCATAGCAACCCCAGTCTTCTTTGGTGGTCTCTAGGGATGCCGGTGCCCATGTGGGGGAGAGGGATCCCTCAATTTTGGGGGCTGCCCCCAGATGCCAGCCAACTGGCTGGCAGGGTGGAAGCCCCACCCCCAACAGATGTCAGTGGCTTGCTTTAAAAGGTGCCTGCTTGCAAAGCAGTCGCATAGGGCGCCCGCTCTTTTAAAGTGGGAGCCACTCACACTCAACCTGCAAGCAGCGAGTTCACCACTTGCAAGGCAGGCACGTGCTGCACCCACTCTGCTTGCAAGGCAGTCGCTGTCGTGATACACTTATAATGGTAAGGCTGGCCAAAATGGATTTGATCTAGTGTCAAAGTAAAGTGACAGCTAGAGGTAGCATGTGACTGCAAGGAGGCTGGCCATAACTGGTTTGAGGCAGTCCAGCCTAGCACTAAGGGTATTGCAGGAGGATTGCATCAGCTGTGTGCTGATTGGCCAGATGTTGTATAAATGTACAGAGTGTACAGTGGACTTTTTCCTTCTCATGAATCATTTGCAGCGGAGCACTCTGACCGTAGTGGTCTCCCATTCAAGTACTAGCAAGGGTCAACCCTGCTTAGCTTCCAAGCCCTGACAAGATCAGGCTAAGCTGGGCTATTCATGCTGCTTCCTTCAGATTTCTCCTGAAAACATATCTTTGTTGCCATGCAGTCACTTCAGGTGGCATTACTAAAGACTCTTAAATATGACTGCTTTGCTGAACTGTGAAAAGAGGGCGTCAGGGCAATGGACCGGACCAGGGGTCATTTCCTGCAGGAGCGCACAGGAGCAGAGTTCCGGCAGTAAAGAGCCCAGGGGGCGGGCACATGCAACAAGCCCCACCCCCTGCTCCTAGTAGCCCCGGGCCACCAGAAACAAGGTCTCTTTCTTTCCTTTTTTCTTTCTCGCCTTCTTTCCTTCTCTCCCTTTCCCTCCAGTTTGGTGTAGTGGTTAAGTGTGTGGACTCTAATCTGGGAGAACTGGGTTTGAGTCCCCACTCCTCCGCTTGCACCTGCTGATGTGACCTTGGGTCAGTCACAAGCTCTGGCACAGCCGTCCTTGAAAAAGAGCAGTTTGTGTCAGAGTTCTCTCAGCCCCACCCACTTCACAGGGTGTCTGTTGTGGGGAGGGGAAGGGAAAGGAGTTTGTAAGCCGCTCTGAGACTCCAAGTGAAGGGCGGGGTATAAATCCAATCTCTTCTCTTCTTCTTCTTCTTCCTTATTTCCTCACCCTCTTCTCCTTCTCTTTCTTTCCCTCTTACCCTCCTTCTTTCCTTCTCTTTCCCCCCTCCTTTCTTCCTTCCTTCCTGCACAGATCTGCGCGTTCCCCCACTCCCCAGCTAACAATCCAAAACAGTCCAGTGGCACCTTTAAGGCCAAGGTTTATTCTGGTACAAGCTCTCCCTCCTCTGTGAGGGCAGATCTGTGGGGTCCCCCCCCAATAGCTAGCAATCCAAAACAGTCCAGTGGAGCCTGAGCAGTGGGTGTTGCCTTCTGACACATATCCGGTGATATCAGGGGGTGTTGCATATGCACGTAAGTTATGCTAATGAATTATGCTAATGAGCTCCTGCACCCCTTTTTCTATGAAATGACCCCTGGACAGGACTGTAGCTCATAAGCAGTGCCCTTATACTGGACTGAAAGAATGTGCTTTGGCCCAGGGGAGCCTTGTGCCTAAGCAGCATGCCAAGCCAGACGTCGACTCCTGGACTACAAGAAGTCTCCTGCTCCTGCATCTCCGCAGCCATGCCAGCTCCAGAATGCAGATCAGCAGCCCTGACCTCCATACACGCAGAAACAGCAGCAGATCAGAGGGAAGCCCTGCTCTGCGAAAAGGACAAGATGTTCCTGCACAGACGCCATGAAAAATCCCCTTCTCCATCACGCAGGCACCACCCTCGCACAGTAACGTCACCAGAAGAAACACACATTCCTCTCCAGCCTACAACAAAAGGATGTGCCTGGTGATGACAATAGCAAGCCATCAAGTCTTCCTGCCGCCCATCAAGATAACACAGCTGTCAAAACATCTGGTCGTTAATCCAGAGTTCTAGTCCTGCAACCTGACTGGTTCGCTTCCTTCTTTTCTTTGTCCACCCCCTTCTCCTAAGAGGTGTCACTCCTAGCCAAGCCATTACCTGCAATTGCCGAGCCATTAATCCCTTTTCTGCCCCATTCATAGATTTACGTTTTCTTAATATATCCCGGGGACCAGGTGACAAAAGCAGCCCTGCCTCAGGTCACATCTTCGGGTATAAAAGAAGAGCTTTGTGCCATTGCTCTCTCTCTCTTGCTTTTACCTCTCATAACCCTCTTGCCAGCCACATGACCACAGAGAACTCTTTGGACAGCACTGGTTCTTTGGCTTGGAAACGGAGATGAGCACCGCATCCCTAGAGTAGGATTCGACTGGCTTTCGAGCAAGGGACACCTTTACCTTTACCTTTACCAACCCCACCCTATCTTGCTGGTTCCATTCCTTGAGCAGTTTGGGACCTCTCCATGTGTGTTGCTGGTCAACTCACACCCCTTTCCCTTATTTTATCCCGCTGCTGAATCAACTCATCTCGCTGAACAGGTACAGTACCACCCCACCAACAATACTTCCTGCTAATGCAAACCTCTCTGTATTTTTCCTCTCTGAATTCTTAGTTCTGTACTGAGTGTGTGTATGCTTGATTTTATGATTGTATGTTTGAAAATCCTTCAGTAAAGAAATCACTGCTTTAGTAATCTAGCCTCAGCGTCTATTCCTGGGTCCTGGGAATTCCAACTCCTGTAAACACAGGTTATGATCCTATAATTAATGCCTTTCTACCATTTAATACTCATAATTCCCCACATTTATTAATAAATAAGGCAATTTGGCTAATATGTTCCCCACAGAATCTTTGGCATTTCCCTGCTGAAACTAAGCACACACACTTGACATGAATGCCCATTCATCCCGTTTGTCTCACCCTTCCTTTATGGACTTTTCTTTGTTTTAAATTTTAGATGCCAAGCTCTTTGGGGACTTCTTGTACTTTGTAAAGCAATCATGTGGATCTGTGGGAATGAATAACTGACTAAACAGACTGAATAATTTGCAAGGAATCCTGGGCATCCCTTGCAGGGTTAGCAGCTTTGCTGAAGGAAAGGCCTTGAACTCCCCCGACGTGCAGGGGTCATTTCCTGCAGGAGCGCACAGAAGCAGAGCTCCGGCAGTAAAGAGCCCAGGGGGTGGGCACTGCCCCCTGCTCCCAGCAGCCTTCAGTCAGAGCAAGAAGCAGCCAAGTAAATTGCAGAGCCCACCCCGCAGCTCCTCGGTCCAAAACAGTCCACTGGCACCTTTAAGACCAAGTTTTATTCAGGTACAAGCTCTCCCTCCTCTGCGAGGACAGATCTGCACGTTCCCGCTCCACCCCATAGCTAGCAATCCAAAACAGTCCAGTGGCACCTTTAAGACCAAGTTTTATTCAGGTACAAGCTCTCCCTCCTCTGCGAGGACAGATCTGCACGCCCCCCCCCCCAATCGCTAGCAATCCAAAACAGTCCAGTGGAGCCTGAGCGGTGGGTGTTGCCTTCTGACACACTTCCGGTGATGTCAGGGGGTGTGGTATCTGCAAAGAAGTTATGCTAATGAGTTATGCTAATGAGCTCCTGCACCTCTTTTTCTACGAAATGACCCCCGCCGACGTGTAAATCAAAACCTGAACCAAAGACGTACTTTTTGCCAACACACAAGCGGCCAAACCATGACTGTGGCTTTTGGCCTGCCAAACCCCAACTCATGTAGTCATGAAGGAGTCCGCAGAACACTGGGGCCTGTTAAAAAGGGTGTGCTCTGCAGGTGCTGGTGCAGGGCCTTGAACTGGTAACATCCCCAAGTTGGTGCCTGTGCACACCATGGTGCCCGTCAATACCTCTCCTGGTGCTCACCGAGGGTTTTTAGAAAGTGGGTGAGGCCAGGAGAGGCTTTTTCCCAGCAGGGCTTCTGATTGGACACTGGAAATCTCATTGACTGTTCAGATTGAAAGGCGTCATATTCAGTGTTCCCTCTAAGCTAGCTCACAGTTTTTTAGCCTCCGGCTCACACATTTTTATCTTAGCTCAGGAAGGATGGCTCCAGAGCAAACTAACTTATGCAGTAGCCAAATCTCTTGCTCACAACTTTAATGCCAGTAGCTCACAGAGTAGAATTTTTGCTCACAAGACTCCACAGCTTAGAGGGAACATTGGTCATATTAGAGCTTCTGCCCAAAATACTGAGGAGTTCTTATTAGAGTTATGCATAACTGTACTCCCCGATACTTTGTGGTTGTGCCCACCACTCTGTGGCAGCCATTTTATGGCTGTGAACACCACCCTGTGTCTGAAGTTGCCAACAGACTCAAATTGGTTGGGGACCCCTTGCCGAGAGAGAAGACATCTTAAAGGAATTTTCCAGTCAGTTCCAACTAACTTTACTGTTCTCTCTCTGCAGGGTTTAGTCACCCCCATGCTGGTGGGTATTTGTCACGGCCATCCACTTAGGCCTGCTGATTGGGTCACACAGTTCAGCTGTGAATCTGGTACAGGAGGGGGAACTCACTCTCATTCTGGAAAGTTCCATGGATACTGCCCAGTGATTGGCTGAGGAGGGCAGGAGGTTATGGCGCACAGTTTTCTATGAAGGTGCCTTCACACATGCTAAATAATGCAATTTCAATTCACTTCAGCGACCATTTGCAAGTGGATTTTGCCATTTCACACAGTAAAATCCAGCTGCAAAGTGGATTTAAAGTGCGTTGTATAAATGGTTTGAAGAATACTATAAATGAACAATTTAGACTTATAATTTTATCTGGAGATATTTTAAATTTTAAATATAATGCAGAACAGCTATAGAAAAATATATAGTGATAAAAACTGATTATTTCATAGATACGCAATGTAATGTAATAGATACAATAAGAAGATACTTGTAACCCCCAAATTTATGTTTTGTGTGTGTGTTTATATGTTTTCTTTTTTTGTGTGTTTGCTTGTGTTTGTTTTGTCTTATAGTGAAAATAAAAAGCTTTGAGACTGTCAAAATGAAAAAAAAGAAAGTGCATTATTTAGTGTATGTGAAAGTGTGTATGGTTAGAGAAAAGCATTACCTTCACTTTTACCCTTTCCTCCCTACCCCTCCTTGCTACTCAGATTATACTTATATTATACTCTGGGACTCTTTGGCCCCGGTCACACGAGAGGATTAGGGCCGGGAGAGGGATGGATCGGGGGCGGAGCAAACGGGCGCGATCCCACCGCAACATCTGGGAAGCGTTGCGTGCCCGTCCCCAATCCGGCCCTTCCGGCGATAATCCGCACCAAAAAAGAACCACCTACTGAGGTGGTTCTTTCTGAACGGCCGCATCAAAGCCGGCCGTGGGATCGCCGGCGCGTTCTTCCGCCGGCGCATCCCCGGGTCCTGGCTGAACTGCGCATGCTCAGACATGTGCAGTTCGGGAGCCTCCCATGGCTTCCTCCCCGGTCTCCCCGGCATCTGATCGTGCCGGGGAGCAATTGCACGGCGGCTCACGGGATCTGTATGATCCCGCCGCCGCGTGCCTATTTTGGTGCGGCTTTGCCCGTTCTTTTTGTCCCCCGTGTGGCAGGGACCTTTGTTTCAAGAACCAGCTGCGCTGTGTTAGGACTCCAGAAAAGACAGAATCAGCTTTCTTGTTTTTTGTACTTTTTACTGCCATTGAACTGTATGCGTTGTTTTTATACTTTTCTTTGAATTTCTTCAATAAGGCCTTCTTTTGCTTTATGGTGTGTGTTACTCGGGGAGTTACTGAGTTACCCAAACCCAGGTACAACTTAGTTATGTCACTGCACCAATGCAGGGTCAGCTTTCATACCCCGGGTGTAGGGAGTTGCCTGGGAATGACGGCTCAGCTCTCAGAGGCTGCGATCACACATACGCCCTAAATAATCCACTTTCAATGCACTTTCCAACTGGATTTTGCCAGTTCACACAGGTCCATTCCGAATTTGCCTGCCACTCCGGATCCAAGTCGGTTCGAGTGCTTTTCACTTTGGAGGAAGCTTTGAGCTCACTAAGAGAGACTTTTTGCAGAGTTCACTGAAAAATCTGGATAAATATTTTGGTATTTGGCAACCTTGTGCTTGGAAATATCTTTTGAACTCCCCGAGGAAGACACTGAAACAGGAGGATATCTGGACCTCTGTTGGAGGAAGACTGAGCACTTATTCAAAACAGACTTAAAGGAGTCCTCCCTCTAAAAACTTTTGCATAATTAAGGAGGACTGATATTAATAAAGGGGTTGTGCAATATCTTTTGTGATATATTAAGAGACGATACTTAGATGTTTTGATATATAATTCTTTCTATGTATTAAGGCTTACATGATAAATAATATATGGTGAATACATTGTAAAAATATAAAACAAAAAATATATATTAAAATTATTTGAGATATTTTATAATCGTCTGTAGCATGGTATTTGCTGATTTTTGGTATTTCCAAATAACCCGTGGTAATGGCAGGCTGAAACTGGGCTGACCACTGAAGGGAGGGAATGTAACGCAGAATGGGGGAGGGGGGGGGAAACAGAATAAAAAGAAGGTTGAACTCGATTTTAGTGCCGAATGGCTTGGAGGACACCATGATGAACACGGATTAAAAAGAGAGTGAAGAAAGGGCCACAGGAAAATCCAGTTGGGAAGTGCATTGAAAAGTGCACTGAAAGTGGATGGACAGCAGATTATTTAGCGTGTGTGACCACAGCCAGAATCTTGTTTGAGACACAGAAGGGCAACCAACACTGACTTCTGCAGTTCCATACGGTAGGGGTCCCCCATCTTTTTGAGCCTGTGGGCATCTTTGGAATCCTGACACCGTTTGGTGAGTGCGGCCACAAAACGGCTGCTGAAGGAGGTCGAGTCTACACAATATGGCTGCCACAGCTGACCTTCAGTCACACAGTGAAGATCCCCGTGGTGTGACGACAGCTGCCGCCAAAGCAACGACTTTAAAAATCTGCACAGCCAATCAAATCTCCAGTGGCCAATCAGAAGCCTTGCTGGGCAACACCCCCAGGTGGTCATGTCCACTTTCTAAGACCACTGGATGAGCACGAGGAAAGGTTTTGGCGGGCACCATGCTGGGGACTCCTGGCCTAATCTTTACACTGTGCAGATCCCACATAGCTTAGTCATTCTTACTTAAAGGTTGGGTTTAAGTGAAAATGGCAGTGTGAGTTTTGGGCAATGCTCAGCAAAGATTCACAGTGGATCGCTTACACCCAGGGGTCATTTCGTAGAAAAAGAGGTGCAGGAGCTCATTAGCATAACTTATTTGCATATGCCACACCCCCTGACATCACCGGAAGTGTGTCAGAAGGCAACACCCACCGCTCAGGCTCCACTGGACTGTTTTGGATTGCTAGCTATTGGGGAGGGAGGGGGAATGTGCAGATCTGTCCTCGCAGAGGAGGGAGAGCTTGTACCTGAATAAAACTTGGTCTTAAAGGTGCCACTGGACTGTTTTGGACCAGGGGGCCTGGGGGGGGGAGCTCTGCAACTTACCTGGCTCTGACTGAGGGCTGCTGGGAGCAGGGGGTGGGGCTCTGACTGAGGGCTGCTGGGAGCAGGGGGTGGGGCTTGTTGCATGTGCCCGTCCCCTGGGCTCTTTACTGCCGGAGCTCCGTTCCCGTGTGCTCCTGCAGGAAATGAACCCTGCTTATACCTTGGGTAGATCCAAGCTCCATGGGGCTATTGGGCCAGATAACCCTTGAGGCCCTCCTAGTCCTTTAATTCTACGAAAGCAGGCACTCTTTACCAAGGTTTTTTCTCCCCTGATCGGTATGAAAACAGACAAATATCTTTTGCAAGATGGGGGAAAATAGAAGACACATCTGTAGCTACAGAGGGAGCTTTATGAGTCTGAGTTGGAGGCCAAAGCTAAGACAGACGAGACAATCAGCTATAGTTTTGGAAAGCTTTCTGCAGGATCCAAAACGCTCAGCGCTCGCCAGCGCAAAAAGTGAAAGCCCCACCCTGCCCTTATTTAAGCAAACGAGATGCTAACGACTTTGCTGCTCAATTCGGAGGAAGCCGTCGTATTGGGAAGCATCTCAGGGGGGCTGCGATCGTCTTTGGTTGCCAAGTGGAGGCCTGAAACAGACCTTAGCTACACAAACACTCATTTATCCAAGAAACATACTTACAGTAATGCATTTGGAGAAATGCCCTGGATTTTTTTTTTTTTAAAGGCCAAACTCCTTTTAAAAAGAGAGAGAGATCCTTATTATCTCAATCTGGGAACAAGGCAGGAGAAATCCAAACACCCGTACGAAATCAATTTCGAGCAATTGTGTAGCCACATATTAGATATATATATGTATGGGAGCATTTGTGCGTTTAATTGGTTTCAAATGGAGGTCCTGATACTTTCACCCAGGTGGGTATGCATTTTGTCAGGCTGTGTTCCCACCATAGTTTAGATCAGAGGTTTTCAGACTAAACCCTGGGAGATCCTAGGGAGTCTTGGAAATTTATCAGAGATTCCTCAATTAGAAGGGGAGAAAGGGTGGGTGACACCCCCCCCCCAAGAAAGCCAGGTTGTTCTGTGCCCCGCAACGAGTAGCTGCTGGAAGCTGTTTAGAGTGTCTAAGGCACACCCTTGCTGGATGGTGGTGAGCTCAGGGCCCTGATTGAATGGAAAGCGCTTTCTAAAGTAAAAAAAAAATCAAAACCTTCCGATCCGGGGCCCACATTGATCACTGACTCGAGACCCATTTTTAATTTTTCTTCCTTGTATGTCAACTTCTCTCCATGGTATTGCTCAATCTCTCTCTCTCTCTCTCTCTCTCTCTCTTTTTGCCCCCCTTTCTTACTTTCTTAAAAGCCTTTAAAAAGAAGATAAAATAATGATGGCTGGTACTTTCATGTGACTCAGCTGGGTTACACCTGGACCCACCACTTGGTCCAGAGTTCTAGAACAAGGCCCTAAATCCTGTGCTGTCTTCTGGATTTCGGTGACAGATTTTCAGGGACTCTTTGGCAAGCAAACTTCCCACAATCAGAAAATACACCTTTACACATTTATCTGCTATTTCGGCATGTTTATCACTTTACAACTGTTGACCGTATAACCTTAGCTTGTTATTTAGTTTTGTATTTGCACATCTTCGTCATGTTACATGTTAATTTGCTGTTCAGACCCTGTCTACAAGTTTGAACCTTACCTACCATTCCAGTGTATTTAAAAAAGCATGCATGCACACGAAAGTTCATACCTTGAATAAAACTTTGTTGGTCTTAAAGGTGCCACCGGACTCTAAATTTGTTCTACTGCTTCAGACCAACACAGCTGACCACCTGGATGTATCGATTTGAAAAAAGATCCTCTTGAAGGCAGACAGTACAAAAATGGCTGTGTTCCACCATAGTTTATAAGGCAGTGAGTTCAATAAACGTTTATAGTTCAGTTTCAGATCCACATTTTTATCTGTTCGTATCCCAAAGAGAGTTCATGGCATTTTATCATGACAGACAGGTCTGGCTAGGGGAGTACAGTTTCGCACAGACAGTTTCGGGGCCAATCAGGAGATCTGAAACCAGGTGTTCCCAGTCCAAAGCCAACCCTGAGTTCGTAGCACAACCTTAATTTTCAGTGATCAAACTCTCTTTGGGTCTCAAAAGCTAGTCATGCCAGAAACCAGATAATGAAGCCTGCCATCACACTGGGATTTTCAAAAAATCACCAAAGAAAGACAATCAAAATATTGCAAAATTACCATCAAGTGGAGTGGTATTTTAGTGGGTCCTTTGGCTGAGATTTTCTCCCACAGACCTCTTCGCACATACCGGACAGTAGTTCCTGCGATCTGAAACTCCCCAGGAAGTTCAATTTTCCAGTCACTATTAATGGACTTCTTACTGGAATCTTTCAAAGCTGGAAAAAAAAAAATCAACACAGCATGGGAAACAGGATCACACGCAGAATTAGCCGCGCGATAGGCACAAATGTCGGGTGGATTTTAAGGGCGTGATCACACGGGAACATCTGGCAAGCGTCCCGTACCCGTCGGCAACCTGTTTCGCTCCGCCGAAGAAGCAGAGTAAAAAGACACTGGGGAAAGTCCAGTAGCAAATCGGTTGCTACGGGCCACAGACGGACGTTCCCGTGTGATTGCTCCAGCGCGCTCTCATGGCATCGGGATGGTCTGATCAGGCCATCCCGTCTCCGTGCCATTGTTTTTTCCCCCTTCTCAGTATGCGCATCATCGCATACTGCCGTAGGAAGTCTTCAGCGTGGAGATGCGATTCACTGATCCTCCGTTTAAGTGAAGCGAAAACAAACAGCAAAAAAACCCCCAACTCACCCGCGATTGCGTCTGATCATGCAGCGGCGGGCTATGCCCGCAGCTTCAAAGACCTGTGTGATCTGTATTTTTGGTGCTGGGGGGGGTCAATAGTGTGAGGTCTCCTAGTGTCCTGGCCTCACTGCTGGACCTCCTGATATCACCTGGTATTTTTGGCCACTGTGTGACAGAGTGTTGGACTGGATGGCCTGTTGGCCTGATCCAACATTGGCTTCTCTTATGTTCTTATGATCGCGCAACTGCGGGTCAATTTCCTCTGGGGTAAATAGCCTCGCTTCCCCTACGCGTTATCTCACGTGTGTGACCGCAATCTAAGGTTGGCAAATGCCCCTTTTTGGAAGCAGACACCATGTGCAAAGGTCTCCTGGCCTCCCTCTACCATTTTCTTTATTAGCTTTATTTATATCCCCCCCCCATTATCCCCAATGGGGACTCAAATGTATCCTACATCATTCTCTCTGTAATCATTTAGAATCATCCCCCCGTTCAGAAGCTGCTAGAGACAATATCTATCCTAACCCATCTATCCTATCCATTTGCAATCCTAAACAGGCAGATCATGAGAGGGAGGGCAGGAAGGGTTGCATCAGTGCTTAGTTCTCATGGCCCTTTCTTACATGCCCAGGGGAATGCTGATCGCCACATTGGGGTCAGGAAGCAATTTTTCTCCAGGCCAGTTTTGGCCCAGGATCCTGGAGGGTTTGTTGCCATCTTCTGGGCATGGGGTGTGTGTGTGTGGGGGAGGTCTTTGTGAATTTCCTGCATTGTGCATGGGGTTGGACTAGATGACCCTGGAAGTCCCTTCCAACTTTATTGATTCTATGATCCCTTCTACGCCATTCACTTTCATGTGTGTGTGTTAAGTCCTGACAAGCTGCAGCCAACTTATGATGGCCCCGTAGGGTTTTCAAAGCAAGAGACGTTGAAGAAGAGAAGAAGAAGAGAAGAGATTGGATTTATACCCCGCCCTTCACTACCCAAAGGTGTCTCAGAGCGGCTTACAAACTCCTTTCCCTCCCCCTCCCCACAGCAGACACCCTGTGAGGTAAAAGAAGAAGAAGGGATTGGATTTATACCCCGCCCTTCACTACCCAAAGGTGTCTCAGAGCGGCTCACAATATCCTTTCCCTTCCCCTCCCCACAACAGACACCCTGTGAGGTAAAAGAAGAAGAGATTGGATTTATACCCCACCCTTCACTACCCAAAGGTGTCTTAGAGCGGCTCACAATCTCCTTTCCCTTCCCCTCCCCACAACAGACACCCTGTGAGGTAAAAGAAGAAGAAGAGATTGGATTTATACCCCGCCCTTCACTACCCAAAGGTGTCTCAGAGCGGCTCACAATCTCCTTTCCCTTCCCCTTCCCACAACAGACACCCTGTGAGGTAGGTGGGGCTCAGAGAGCTCTTGACAGAAACTGCTCTTTTTCAAGAACAGCTGTGCACAGAACTATGCCTTGCCCAAGGTCATCCAGCCAGGTGCGAGTGGAGGAGTGGGGAATCAAACCCGGTTCTCTCAAATTAGAGTCCGCGCACTTAACCACGACACCAAACCGGTGGTGGTTTCCCATTGCCTGCCTCTGCATAGCAATAAAGGGTAGAATTCAGCTTAGCACAGTAAATCTTTCAGCACAGTAAATCTTTCTCATTGATGTGCTGATTTAGTACAGACAGGGATAGTTTGTTTTGTATCAGGTAACATCCAAAAGTATTATCACAGCCCCAACTGCATTCTAAACTGGTAGTCAATCACGTCATTCTGAGTCTGGCCTGGAGTGGCTCAGAAGTGCACCTGTGGACTTTTAAACTTACCTGTGGCTGCAGTCACACACGCTAAACAGCCCACTTTCAATGAACTTTCCACCTGGATTCACACAGTAAAATGCAGTTGGAAAGTGCACTGAAAGTGGTTTGAAAGTGGATTACTTAGGCTGAATCTGCATTTGTCTTTCCCACCGGTGTCCCAGCCTTTTGACTCAGTCTTCAAAAAAGCTGTCTACATTTGGTGTCGTTTTCACACCTCAGGAGTGCTAGCATACTTTTGCACGTCAACATGGGTTTATCGTCCTTTCGGGGCGGCTCCACTGTCATTGGACCTCTGCACTGCTTTAAAAGAATCTTCTCCAAACAACATTCAAACAAGAAAGACGGCGTCAAAGCAGCATGAACCTAATTTAGAAATGCAAATGCACTTTCGACCCTAGTGTGTGTTACCGCAGCCCAGGGGTCATTTAGTAGAAAAAGAGGTGCAGGAGCTCATTAGCATAACTTATTTGCATATGCCACACCCCCTGACATCACCGGAAGTCTGTCAGAAGGCAACACCCACCGCTCAGGCTCCACTGGACTGTTTTGGATTGCTAGCTATTTGGGGGGGGGGATGTGTAGATCTGTCCTCGCAGAGGAGGGAGAGCTTGTACCTGAATAAAACTTGGTCTTAAAGGTGCCACTGGACTGTTTTGTACCGGGGGCAGGAGAGGGCTCTGCAACTTACCTGGCTGCTTCTTGCTCTGACTGAGGGCTGCTGGGAGCAGGGGGTGGGGCTTGTTGCATGTGCCCGCCCCCTGGGCTCTTTACTACCTGAGCTCCGCTCCTGCAGGAAATGACCCTTGCCGCAGCCTATGAAAACTCTTATATCCCACCTTTTCCCTTTGAGCTCAAAGCAGCTTACAAATAATTCCGCTAAAACCACAAACACAAGACTTCCGGTCTGCGGCTCAGCGATGGCGGATGCTCTCCCCTGAAGCTGGGGAGGCAATCCGTGCTCCAGGGGTGTTGGAGGAGTGCCACCTCAAGTGGCACCCCCAGGTGAGCCTTAGTTAAAGGCTCCGAGCTGGGGGCCCTGGGGGGGCGACCTCTTCGATGGTGGAAGCCGGAGAATTGAGGCGCTCCTTTTTGCCCCAATCGGTCCACCCCCTGTGAGGCTTGGTTTTTACCAAGCATAGCTGATGCCAGCCGGGACAAGCCAGAAGGTCAGCGAATGAGCGTAACTACAAGGGATCTGTGAGTAGACCGTCAATGAATTGGAGAAAAAACCGAGCGGAGAAAAGAAGAGTGTTAAAGTGTGCCAAAGACTTAGCTGTTTTGCGGATAAATTTGCGCTGTTTGAAAAAGGGCGAAAAGGTGTTCCTTAGTGTAAACAAAGTTGAAAATGGCCGGCACGAGAGGAAAAGCAGCGAGACAAGTTGGGCGGGGCGGTCAAAGTCCAAGGATTGAGGAAGGAGACGTGTTCTGCATGTTATCAGAGCTGTTCCGGCCCATTAACGAAAGACTCGATGGTATTAACCAACAAATGACTGCATCCAACCAGAGTTTGGCAAAACAACAACCGCAAATTGCCGAGCTGGTGAAAAAGTCGATCCAAACAGATGAAAAACTTAAAGAGACAATGCACGATACCAAAAAGGTGAAAAAGAAGGTTGGCCTGTTGGAACAAAGACAAGATCTTCAAGAAAGGAGATTGTTAAATCTACAAATGGAAAAAGCTAACAAGGTTCTCAGATTTCAGGGGGTGGCTGAAACGGCAGGAGAAAACTTGAAGAAAGTGATGGCAGAGCTAATCGCTTCGGCGCTCGGCAGCTCATCGGTAGAAGCGGAAGCAGAGATCGAGGTGGTTTATCGATTCTACTCTAAGTATATTAAGCAAAATAATCTACCGGGTGAGATTGTTGTCAAGTTTCTCCGAAGGCAGGTGAGAGATGATATTCTCAGAGCGACAGCAGTCAACCCCCTGCAGCTGGGAGCAACAACTATCAGGGTCCTAAAGGACACCCCATTTGAGATTCGACAGAAAAGAAAAGCCTACAAGGAACTTGTTTCAACCCTCCAGATCAACCAGATTTCGTATTCCTGGAATTTCCTCGAGGGTGTGGTGTTTAAATATAAAGACAAAAGGGAGAAAATTGACTCGGTTTTTAAAGCGGAAGAATGGTTGAAGCAGTTTCACGGATCGAAAAGGGAAGAACAGCCAGACGGAGGGGGCCAAGCAGACACTCTGGAAGAGATGGACGGAGACCCAGGAGGAGCAGAAGGTGACATGGCCAGAGATGCATATGATTTGCGGCTAAGGGGACCTAAGTGACTCTTTAGAAGTTAAAGACCCGCAACTGAAGAAGAAGATGAAAGAGACTTTGTGCTCACTAAAAAAAAAGAAGAAGAAGAAGATAGACTATTACTAACACGGACTCACTAACTCTTGAATTCATTGACTTAAACAAAAAGTTATTATTTTTATGACTAACTGGACACTAACTGTTAAAGACCTTCCTTTCTTGGGCTTTTAGTTATAGTATGGGTTGCTTTATTTGCTGTCTTGTACCCTGGGGTTTTTTATTTTTTCCCCCTCCCCTTTTCTATTTTCTGTAGTTGTGTAGGTGTAACAAAAATAAATAAAGCTACCCTGTTTTCAGGGGATTAAAAAAAAACAAAAAAACCCCACAAACACAAGACACATGATTTGTAAAAAAATTCAATAATTGCTCAGCAGTGGAATGGTTAGATTCGAATCCAGGAGCACCAACAAGAGTTTCAGGGTACAAACATTTGGGGGACAAAGCTCCCTTCTTTCCTTGATATCTGACGAAGAGAGCTTTGCCTCTTGAAAGCTTGTACCCAGGGGGAACTCCTGTCGGTCTCTAAGGAGCTACTGGACAAGATTGTGTGAAAGGGGTCATACAGGACCTGTGGCTAGTAAGAAAAGGCAACTTAAGCTATGGAGGGATAGTTTTAAAAGCAAGAAAGCACAGAAAATGAGCTGTTTCAAATGTGTATTGAGAAGACAGATCAAGATGGGTAGCCATATAAGTCTGTCTGTAGCAGCAGAAAAGAGCAAGAGTCCAGTAGCACCTTAAAGACTAACAAAATACGTGGCAGGGGAGGAGCTTTCCTGAGTCACTGCCCTAATTTTCAGTGGTTTCAGTATCTGAAGAAGTGAGCAGAGACTCACGAAAGCTCCTCCCGTGCCACGTAGTTTGTTAGTCCTTAAAGTGGCTCAAGTGGTTAAGACGCTGAACTGCAGGCTGTGGAAGGTCAGTAGTTCAGCAGTTCGAGACCCGGGTGCCGCATGATGGAGTGAGCTCCCATCTCTAGTTCCAGCTCCTGCCAACCTAGCAGTTCGAAAGCAAGAAATTGCAAGTAGATAAATAGGTACCACTTCGGTGGGAAGGTAACAGCATTCCGTGCACCTTGGTGTTTAGTCATGCCGGCCACATGACCATGGAAACGTCTTCAGACAGCGCTGGCTCTTCGGCTTTGAAACGGAGATGAGCACCGCAACGCTAGAGTCAGATTCGACTGGCTTTCGAGCAAGGGAACCTTTACCTTTTTAAGGTGCTACTGGGCTCTTGCTCTTTTCTACTGCCATAGGCAGACTAACATAGCTACCCATCTTGAAGAAGTCAGCAGTGACTTACGAAAGCTCCTCCCCTGCCACATATTTTGTTAGTCTTTAAGGTGCTACTGGACTCTTGCTCTTTTCCACTAGTATGGAGAAGGCAAAGGTATGTGGAATGTTATCTATTTCCTTTCAATACGGCAGTGCAAAGGGTTGCTTTTCGTACCTAATTAAGAGAGCTTTGACCCCGAAAATCTTGGTCTCTAAAGCGCTACTGGACTGAAAACTAGCTTTTTTTAGATCTCTGGAGTCAGTAGAAGACAACAAAACCTGAAAAACAGCCCAGGAATGGAGCCAAGGTCTCCTCAAATTCATTTTTCTGATTTCTTTGCATCAACTATTGCATCATTCAATAGATTTGCAATAAAAACGAGTATGCGGGGCAAGCAAACCGGCCAGTTTAAGTTATGCACAATGCTCTCTCCATTCCATTCCATTCCATTCCATTCCATGGAAAGAAAGCTGTTCACCCCTCCAAACATGCCTCAAGCCAGTGTTTTTAAATACCATTTGTTCTCTTAAACTCAGACCCTTCCAAGCTCGTGGATACAGGCATCTTCCTGTTTGAGGTGGTTTGCATTCAGCCTAGGCAGTGTGGGAACAATTGAAGGTGGAGGGAAATAGCTCACAGTGAGAGCAACATCCATTTCTTGTTAAGCCGGTTTCCGAAGTGCCCTACCCGGCTCACAGGGGAACCAAGACCCGCCTGGCCTAAACGCTGGAAATGGTAATCAGCTCCAGCCTTCTCTCCGAGGTTAAACATGGTGATGTTTGCCTAGACCTCAGGACTGATTAAAGTTACAGTGGCAGGAAATTGTACCTCTTTGATTTCCCAATTATCCTGCCTACCCTCTTGGATCATTGCCCATGTTTTGCTTCTAGGCTTTGGATAACAAAGCCGTCGAATTCGATCTCTGCACAGTGCCGTAACAGGATGTATGATGCATAGGGGATTTTTTTCTGAGAAAGAGGAGAAGTCCCACTCATCCATGAACTACGGACCAGGCAAACAAAACTCCCCTGGTATTTTACACTTAGTAACTAGGCCTGGGGCTGTGGTGGCTCAGAGGTTGAGATGCTGAGCTGCAGACTGTAAGGTCTGTAGCTCGGCAGTTCGAGACCCGCGTGTGCCGCATGACGGAGTGAGCTCCCGTCTCTGGCCCCAGCTCCTGCCAAACCTAGCAGTTCGAAAGCAAGAAATTGCAAGTAGATAAATAGGTGCTGCTTTGGTGGGGAGGTAACAGCGTTCCGTGCACCTTGTTGTTTAGTCATGCCAGCCACATGACGTCTTCAGACAGCGCTGACTCTTCAGCTTGGAAACTGAGATGAGCACCGTCCCCTAGAGTCGGATTCGACTGGCTTTCGAGGAAGGGAAACCTTTACCTTAACTAGGCCTACCCTGACTGGGATGGCTCAGGCTAGTCTGATCTCATCTGATCTCAAAAGCTAAGCAGGGTCAGCCCTGGTTAATGCTTGGATGGGGGACCACCAAGGAAGACCGGGGTTGATATGCAGAGGAAGGCCATGGCAAACCATTTCTGTTCTTCCGTTGCCTTGAAAACTCCATGATGAGTCGCCATAGGTCGGCCACAACTTGATAGCACAACCACCACCACCACCACCACCTAGTCCTATTTAATCACAAGTAACAGTCTTGTGCTGTGCAGAATCCGAGACAGCGGATCCAAATGCTACATGCTGCTCACTGATTCTTGGTGGAAGGGGAGGCGTTTTCAGCATTTATCAAATACAGCCACTGCGATTGCCGGGGCTATTTTTGGGCAGGAACGCACAGGAACGGAGTTCCGGCTGGCTCCCAAGTTGGCCACGCCCAGCAGGAACTCATTAGCATAATAGGCCACACCAACAGCAGAAACTCATTCGGATTGGCTACAATTAGGGGTGTGTGGCCTAACATGCAAAAAGCCCTGGGTTTTGACAACAAACAAGGTAAAGAGAATAGTAGTTATAGACTTAAACCTGGCTCCGGAAATATACCTATTAAATATCCTACCTGATAATATAAATCACAATGATGCACGTTTGATATTATACATCCTCACAAGTGCTAGAATTGCTATAGCAAAATGTTGGAAATCAGATAAAATTCCAAGCAGAGAAGAATTAATCACAAATATCTTAGACATAAAAGAAATGGATAAGATAAATATATTTTTAGTGGGAAAAATGGACTGTGTGTTTAAGAAAAGATGGCAAAAACTTGATAATTGGTTAGAAATATATGGACAAAAAGCTCCAAAAGTATTGTAAAATTGAAATATGAAATATCATTTATGTTATGTACTAAAAATCAATAAAAATACTTATTAAAAAAAAGAAGAAACAAAAGGTGGGTGTGGCTGGATGACCACACTTCTGGTAACATGGGGGTGTGGCCTAATATGCTAATGAGCTGTGCTGTCAGGGGTGTGGCCTACTATGCTAATGAGTTTCTGCTGTTGGGTATGGCCTATTATGCTAATAAGTTCCTGCTGGGCTTTTTCTACAAAAAAAGCCCTGGCGATTGCAATTTGAGAGGGGAAAGAGGAACATTTAAACTCCTTCTTTTGAACCTCCTCTCTGCTGTAAACTGCATGCCCCCAGCACCCCCAGCCACTTTCCCCCCACTCAACAAAAAAAAGTACACGGACATAAATCACGGTGCTACATTTAACATGTAATTTGGCTGAACTAGCCAGAAATCGCCTGAGAAGAAGTCACGCTTGGTACAAAACACAGTGGGCAAAAGCTAGCCCCACTTCCTCAGAGGAGCGGCTATGTAATCAAACACTGTACAGATGGGTTTTCCACTATCTGAAGAAGTAAGCAGTCAATCATGAAAGCTCCTACCCTACCCACAAATTTTGTTAGTCTTTCAGGTGCTCCTGGACTTTTGCTCTTTTCCAGGGCTTTTTTTGTAGAAAAAGCCCAGCAGGAACTCATTAGCATAATAGGCCACACCCAACAGCAGACATTTATTTGCTTATTAGGCCACACCCCTGACAGCACAGCTCATTAGCATATTAGGCCGCACCCCCATGTTACCAGAAGTATGGTCATCCAGACACACTCACTTTTTGCTTCTTATTCTGTTTACCTTGTTTGTTGTCAAACCCAGGGCCTTTTTTATAGCAGGAACTCCTTTGCATGTTAGGCCACACACCCCTAACGTAGCCAATCCTAATGAGTTCCTGCTGTTGGGTATGGCCTATTATGCTAATGAGTTCCTGCTGGGTGTGGCCAATTCAGGAGCCAGCCGGAACTCCGTCCCTGTGCGTTCCTGCCCAAAAATAGCCCTGCTCTTTTCTACTATTACGGACAGACTACCATGGCTACCTGTCTTGATCTATCTATTATAAGACTGTGAGAGGCAGTGTGGTTAGAGCAGGGGTGTCAAACATGCGGCCCCTGAAGGGCTTCTGTCAGGCCTGCAGAGGAAGTGGCTGTCTCCTGCTTCTTCCTCCAGTTCTGCTGCTGCTGCGTCATCGTAGCTTGCTTTGTCAGACTCTCTCAATCGCTCAGGAGAGACAGATAGGCAAGCTTCTATTCCCTGCACTGGCTGAGGCTCCTTCCAGGGGGAGGGAGGGAATGGGCCAGAGCTTGCTTCCTGGTCAGGCTGCCTCAATCGCATAGGAGAGAAAGGCAAGTCTTTCTTCCCTTCCATTGGCTGAGGCTCCTCCCCAACGGGAGGGAGGGAAGGAGGGAGAGCTTGCTTTCCTTGGCTGCCTCAGTCGCATGGGAGAAATACAAAGCACCTTTAAGACCAACATAATTTTATCCAAGGTATGAGCTTTTGTGTGCCTTGCTACAGTGTTTATGTTTTGTTGGGCTTGTTATGCTGTGGCTCTCCTGGTTGCAACTGGGTTCCCTCCCCATTTTCACTGTATTCATGCCATCATGATCCAATCTTGCTCAGTAGGAAAGCAATGTAAATTATTTATATGAGGAATAATAACAAGCTGAGAGTGTGTGTCCAGACCAAGTTCACTCAGCACATTTCCTCTGGGGATTTTGAACTTAGACTTCCCAGATAGTAGGCTGATACTGACCACTGAGGAAGACTATAGTTTTGTAGACAAACACATAGCCCTCAGTCTGTGTCAGGATGCCTTCTCATGTTCTTGACCTGCACATGAAGTAATTTATGTACAAAAGGTCACAATGCCCAGCCATTTCATGTTCTCCCCTGGGCCCTAGGCTCAGAACTCTGAGCATGAGATTTCTGTAGTGAATGTCAATAAATCAAAAGTAGGTTTGAGGTTTGCAGCTTACAGATGCACACTTGAACAGCACACTCAAGATTGCAACAGCACAGACATGTTGATGCAATAATTCAGAGCAACAGGTGTCAGTTATCAGACACTGTTAAATAAACAAAATATTTCAAGAGTGCTGATGTTTTAAGCATGTTTTTATTTTAAGTAAAAAAAAATTGTGTTTGTGTCCTTAATAAAGTTTATATCTCCGCTACCTGGCATTCCATTTTATGACACACACGGCCCGGCCCAACAAGTTCTCATCTATGTCGGATCCGGCCCTCATACAAAAAGACAGATATTGCTGTGTATGTTCATCAAATTTTCAATTTTCCAAGTTGTATTTTGTTTTTCAGATACATCAAACAACTCAATAAGAACAAAGTCTTCAGAAGAGAAGAAGAAGAAGGACGGACCTTCCCGGGCTTTCTGTAGTCCGTTTCGAACAATATCTTTCTCAGATGTCAATTCATGTTGTCTATAGTGTTCTTACAATTCCAATCTTGACTGTATATGTGGTGTTTACAAAAGTTCAGAAACAGCGAGGGGTCAAAGGGTTTTCGCTGTTTCTGAACTTTTGTAAACACCACATATACAGTCAAGATTGGAATTGTAAGAACACTATAGACAACATGAATTGACATCTGAGAAAGATATTGTTCGAAACGGACTACAGAAAGCCCGGGAAGGTCCGTCCTTCTTCTTCTTCTCTTCTGAAGACTTTGTTTTTATTGAGTTGTTTGATGTATCTGAAAAACAAAATACAACTTGGAAAATTGAAAATTTGATGAACATACACAGCAATATCTGTCTTTTTGTATCTTGTGCCACTCTAATTGCTGGATCCTTTATAATTTTTTGGATCCGGCCCTCATAACAAATGAGTTTGACACTCCTGTGTTAGAGTGTCAGCCTAGGATTGGGGTAACCCAAATTCAAATCTCCACAGACAGGAAATCAAGCTGTCTGGTGACCTTGGGCCAGTCACTTAAGGGAGCGTGCTGTATCTCAGAGGGCTGTTCTGAGGTTCACATAGTGGAGGGGAGAACCTGTTGGCCTGAGTTCCCCAAGGCAAGTGCAGGATAGAAGACAGAGAAGGCACTACCCATAAAAGAAGCAAAAAGACTGCCTTTCCTGTGCCCAAGGTCAGACCATTCCTCAGCTGCTGAGCCACTCCTTAGCACACTCTGGTCACAAGAGGAGAGTGTAGCCCCGACCTTCAGGCTGATGGCTAGTCTTGCTAGGTGCCCACTGATGGCGGGCAAACTCCTGGCAATTTTGTCTGCTGCCCAATTATGCCCAGCCTTTATGTATATATGTTGTATTTTGTATTATATCCTATTTGCTTATGACTTATGGGTCTATGAGCAGTAAAAATAAATGGAATGGAATGGAGTTAGGCTCAGCTGGTTGGCAGGCAGAAACAGGCTGGCCAAATTGGGGGGGGGGCAGCGATTGTCATTGCCGTGCGATGATGTCACTTCCTGCATGACCAAGGAAGTGGTGGGGTGACGTTCTAACACTCTATGGGGCAAGTGCCTCCAGGTCGTAACAGAAGTGACATTATCACATGGCAATGATGACTGCTGCCACACCCCCCCACACACACACACTGTAAGTACCCTCTTCCCCCATCTCCCGTCAGTTACCAAGCCGTGCCTGGCAGCCCTACTGATGACTGTGCCCCAGCTGGGGGACGTTTGGTGCCTCCACATGGCTGAATGGTCCTTTTAAGAGGCCTCACTGGCTGGGCCATCAGGGGAAAGGGGGGCTGCTGGAGGGGGATCACACTACTCTGGGAGCTGTCCACGAAGGACCTCCCAACCTCCCGTGAGACATTATCTTGTGGGAGAAGGTAGGTTGTGTGCACCTGAACAAAGCCCATGTAAACAGGGCCCAAACAGCAGGGCCAGGGAGGATTCTTCAGGACCTCTCCAGGTTTGACTCTGTTCTGAAAGCTCAAGAATTCCTAAGGGTTCAGCTGGGAAGGCCAGAGGACGGGGAAAAAAGAAGAGGACAGCAAGTCCAGTGGCGAGCTAGACACTGGCTCTTCCGGAGAGGACTCTCTGTCTGAGCAAGGGGCGTCAGCCCCAAAAAGTCCTTATAAGCTGCGGAAGAGAAGGGGAAAGGAGAAGTAAAGGCTGAAGGACTCTGAATTGTGCCTTTGAGACTTTTGTTATGGGATGATTGGGGGTACTGTTGCTAGACCGTTAAATCTGAGCTTTAAAGAGAAAGTGCTATAAATGTTTGACTCAGTTTATAAAGGGATCAATGATGGGAAGACTTGATGTACCTAAGCTAGTTGGAGGATCTCCTCTCTTGGGGTTTTAGTTAGTAGTGGGTCCTTTACTTTATCCCATATACGTAGTTCCTCCTCCCTTTTTTCTGTTGTAGTCTTTATAGTGATAAAAAAATAATAATAAAAAATCCCCTCCGGGGGCTCAAAAAAGAAAAGAAAAAAAGGACCTCTCCAAGTTGTGGAGGAGAGGCCTGGGATGAGAGGCGGAGGAACAAGGTGTGATTAAACCCTTCCCCTCTCTGCCTTTGAGGTCTTTTTGCTGGTCCCTAAAAAAGGTAAAGGTTCCCTTGCTCGAAAGCCAGTCGAATCCGACTCTAGGGTTGCGGTGCTCATCTCCGTTTCAAAGCCAAAGAGTCAGCGCTGTCCGAAGATGTTTCCGTGGTCAAGGCGCACGGAACGCTGTTCCCTTCCCACCGAAGTGGTACCTATTTATCTACCTCAATTTCTTGCTTTCGAACTGCTAGGTTGGCAGGAGCTGGAACTGGAGACGGGAGCTCACTCCGCCATGCGGCACCCGGGTCTCGAACTGCTGAACTACCGACCTTCCACAGCCTGCAGTTCAGCGTCTTAACCACTTGAGCCACCGCAGCTCCTGGTCCCTAAATCCCATCATCAAATACAGAGGTGATGATGGGAGCCCAGGCTGACCCTCTGGACTTCCCAGTCTGTTAACACTGGTCCTGAATATTCAAAGTATTGACATAACCAATGCTCCCTCTAAGCTGTGGAGTCTTGTGAGCAAAAGTTCTACTTTGTGAGCTACCAGAATTAAAGTTGTGAGCGAGTGATTTGGCTACTGCATAAATTAGTTAGGCTCTGGAGCCATCCTTCCTGAGCTAAGACAAAAATGTGTGAGCCGGAGGCTAAGAAACTGTGAGCCAGCTCACACTAACTCAGCTTAGAGGGAACACTGGACCTAACCACACATTATGTTTCCCCCAGGACCTGCACAATCAGATGAGCACCCAGACTTCCATGCTGGGAATTCCCAGTAAGGTTCCCAACCCTGGGCTGGCAAATTTTGGAGGCGGTGTCTAGGGAGAGGGGGGTTCTCACTGGACCAATGACAAGCCTAATCCCCGGTCATGATTTAGTTTGGGACCATGGTACTCAAGGAGAGGAAGCTTTGGTCTACCCTCTTCCACCCACCCAATGCTGTTTTTCTGACCTAAAATATTCTGGGGGTGGGGTGTGTCTCACTACTTGTCCCATTGAGGAAACCTACATGTACCCCAGCAGGGCACGTGGAGCCCCCCCATGAAGCAAACAGTGCCCCCCCCCGGTTATTTCAGGTTGAGAAAACAGCATGGGAGTGGGTAGGCTGAAGCCTCTACATTCCTGGTCCAAATTGGGCCACCGTGAACCTGGGAATTGCGTTCCCAGCACAGCCTCACAACATGTGTCTGATCGCAAGGACCAGGGGAAAGGACATAAGGTGTAGCCAGCACCTAAGCGTCTTCACGCTAAGGGTAAAGACAGGTGCAGCGTTTCTGAAAGCAGTGCAGCCCGTGTGGAATTTCCCTCCCAGTGTTGGGCCTACGGTTCTTTTTCCTCTCTCTACAGTTCAGCTGTGTAACAAAAGTGTTCTGCCAGGTTGAAATGGAAGCCAGCTGTGCAGGTCACTCATTGGCAGGCGGCCTGTGAGGTCACTGAGGACCCCTCCAATCCCCAGAGAAGTTCTTTTTTTTAAAAAAAGGTTTCCTATAAAAACAGTTAATAAGGCAGCGAATTAACGGATAAATGCTCTCATATTCACACTACTACAGCTATGTATTTAAAAGGTGGCCAAGTCCGTGCCAACCATGGGATTGGGGGGGGTGTCCCAAGACTCAGCGCTGAGTCAGCAGCCGCTTCACGGGAATGCCGTTCCTGTCCTTTCAAACCCGAGAGGAAGCTGGATTCGGAGAGCCAGGCGATGGGGGGAGCTCTCTTTTTATATCATGTCTGTCTTCACCCTAAGTGACGTTTGACAGATCTCAACTGGCAAGCCAGCCTCCAGCCCCGACCAAGGCAAACACAATCGCTGGCTCCGGAGAGGCAGAGCGCGCTCACAGTCCTCCCAAGCACACTGGCACTCTTTGTTCTTCCAGGGCTTTGCTATGTCAAAGTCTTCTGTGTAGGCGTCAACTTCAGTCCGCACACACACACACACACAAAAGGCACCAAAAAACCCCACCCCCAACAACAACAAAAGAGAGCAGAGGCAGGCAAGAGATCAGAAGAATGGCACGTTGTAATCTTGGATGCTTTTCGGCCTTTGGAAGGAACAGGACCTGTAAAAATGTTGCCCGGGGCACAGAATACAACTTCCTGAACGTCTGAGATTTCGTTTTTAAAAAACCCAGCAAGTACATGCGAAGATGGGCCTTGAAGTGTGGGGGCAGAGACCCATAATGTTCCCTCTCTGGCTTAGGGTTGCCAGCCTCCTGGTGGCGGCTGGAGATTTCCCGGGATTACAACTGGTCTCCAGGCAACAGAGATCAATTCACCTGGAGAAAATGGCCGCTCTGATGGAAGTGTGTCTCTAGGGCTTTACCCCCCCCTGAATTCCCCCCCCCCCCTCAAACGCTGCCCTCCTCAGGCTAACTCCCCCCAAACCTACAGGCATCTCTCAACCTGGAGCTGGCAGCCCTGCTTTGGCTTAAGTCCTCCTCACTCCATAATCTTTTCTCTTCAGCGGGGTCTCCACATATCTGAAGAACTCAGCTAGGACTCACGAAAGCTCAGATTTCAAAAAAGGTTGTTAGTCTTTCAGGTGCCACTGGACTTTTTGTTTCATTTTGATATCGCAGAACCAGGGCTCTTTTTGGCCAGGAACGCACAGGAACGGAGTTCCGGCTGGCTCCTGAGTTGGCCACGCCCAGCAAGAACTCATTAGCATAATAGGCCACACCCAACAGCAGAAACTCATTAGGATTGGCTACATTAGGGGTGTGTGGCCTAATATGCAAAGGAGTTCCTGCTACAAAAAAAGGCCCTGGGTTTTGATCACAAACAAGGTCAACAGAATAAGAAGCAAAAGGTGGTCGTGGCTGGAAGACCACACTTCTGGTAACATGGGGGTGTGGCCTATTGTGCCAATGAGCTGTGCTGTCAGGGGTGTGGCCTAATATGCTAATGAGTTCCTGCTGTTGGGTGCGGCCTATTATGCTAATGAGTTCCTGCTGGGCTTTTTCTACAAAAAAAGTCCTGGCAGAAGCCATTTCCACTCAAGAGATCCGTAACAGAACACCTGCCCACCGATGTGCTTCCTAGCACCCACGTGGTACCTGAGCCGTGGGAATAAGCTGCCGAGGGTTTCAAATGGAAAAGAAACATAAAAATGGGAAACTTCAGGTTGCTACTGACCGGCTGACTGTCTAGCAAACCATTAGGCCCATCCCGGACCAGCGGGCCTCCTACCACTGGTGTTCAGAGAAAGACTGCCTCTGGATGTGGAGGTTTCCATTAGTCATCATGGCTAGTAGCCATGGATCCTACAGGACCCCCTTCTAAAACCCTTCCTAAAAACCCCTTCTAAAACTATCTGTGCTCATGGCCATCATTACATCCATGGGCAGCAAATCCCACAACTTACTTATTTGTGAAGTATTTATCTTTGTTTGCCCTCAGCCTACCAGCCTGAGTAGCCCTAGTGAACCCAATCTCATCAGAGTCTAGAAGCTAAGCCGGGTTGGTCATGGTTGGCACTTGGATGGGAGACCACAAAGGAAGAGGGTTGTTATGCAGGGAAAGACAAGGACAAACCATCTCTGCTGTCTTTTGCCTTACGAATGCCACCATCCCGGGGGTCACCATGAGTCCATCGCAACTTGACAGCACACAAAGACAGGTTGCTTACCAGTAACTGGTGATCTTCGAGTGGTCATCTGTGCATTCACACCCTTGGGATATCCAGTGCCTGCGCTGCCCTCTTCGGTAATGTTGATGTACGGCTCAGCAGGCGTACGGCAGTGGGTCGAGCGGTGTTGTAGACAGCGCAGATGTAGGGCCTTGGCCCCTCCTCCAGGTAAGGGTTTACTGCTTGCTAGTCTCCCAAGGGTGTGATGCACAGAGACCACGAAGAAGATAGACAGGTTGCTTACCTGTAACTGGTGATCTTCGAGTGGTCATCTGTGCATTCACACCACCCGCCCTCCTTCCCCTCTGCTCTCGGCCCTTCATCTTTTTCTTTGAAGGCTGTTGGGCGGCGGTCAGAAGGAACTGGCAGGATCTGCATGCCCCTTCTTGGTCATGCGCAGTGGAGCCCAGCGTGTGACCGGGGAGTGGGCGCGAAAATCCCTTTTGCTTTCTAACGTTACCGAAGAGGGCAGCGCAGGCGCTGGATATCCCAAGGGTGTGATGCACCGAGACCACGAAGAAGATTTATTATTATTATTATCCTCAATCTATTCCCCCATCAACTTAATTGGGAGCCCGTGACGGAGTCCTACGAGAGAGGGAGAGAACGTTCTGCCAATCCCCTTTCTCCTCCCCATGTACGCATTTACTTTCAGGGTGTTGCTCAGTGCAACGAAAATACTGATAGATTAATTGCATTCGTTCTAAATCAGCTACTGGATCTGCGGGCGCACCAACCAGCTGCTCTGAAGAAAAGGCATTTGTTTTTAATGCCTAATGCCTGGGTCGTGGAAAGCTCCACCCCAGAAGAGCTATTCCTTCCTCGATGACACATAACACACACACACAGAAACACACACACACAAAAAGAGAGAGAGAGACAGACAAATGCCCCTTTGACCAAGAAGAAAGAAAAGATTGAAGAAAGGAGAAAGTATTAAGTGCGCCCAACTATTTTGACCCATAACACACACACACACAAACACACACACACACAAAAAGAGAGAGACAGACAGACAAATGCCCCTTTGACCAAGAAGAAAAGAGAAATTGAAGAAAGGAGAAAGTATTAAGTGCGCCCAACTATTTTGACCCATAACACACACACACACAAACACACACACACACAAAAAGAGAGAGACAGACAGACAAATGCCCCTTTGACCAAGAAGAAAAGAGAAATTGAAGAAAGGAGAAAGTATTAAGTGCGCCCAACTATTTTGACCCATAACACACACACACACAAACACACACACACACAAAAAGAGAGAGACAGACAGACAAATGCCCCTTTGACCAAGAAGAAAAGAGAAATTGAAGAAAGGAGAAAGTATTAAGTGCGCCCAACTATTTTGATAATTCCTCATTAGCAACAACAGTAAGATCTTCTATAGCAAATAGGAACCTCGGAAAGTATTTAGCTGAATCTAACTTGAAGAAAGGAGAAAGTATTAAGTGCGCCCAACTATTTTGATAATTCCTCATTAGCAACAACAGTAAGATCTTCTATAGCAAATAGGAACCTCGGAAAGTATTTAGCTGAATCTAACTTGAAGAAAGGAGAAAGTATTAAGTGCGCCCAACTATTTTGATAATTCCTCATTAGCAACAACAGTAAGATCTTCTATAGCAAATAGGAACCTCGGAAAGTATTTAGCTGAATCTAACTTGAAGAAAGGAGAAAGTATTAAGTGCGCCCAACTATTTTGATAATTCCTCATTAGCAACAACAGTAAGATCTTCTATAGCAAATAGGAACCTCGGAAAGTATTTAGCTGAATCTAACTTGAAGAAAGGAGAAAGTATTAAGTGCGCCCAACTATTTTGACACATAACACACACACACACAAACACACACACACACAAAAAGAGAGAGACAGACAGACAAATGCCCCTTTGACCAAGAAGAAAAGAGAAATTGAAGAAAGGAGAAAGTATTAAGTGCGCCCAACTATTTTGATAATTCCTCATTAGCAACAACAGTAAGATCTTCTATAGCAAATAGGAACCTCGGAAAGTATTTAGCTGAATCTAACTT